>NC_142942.1:26144558-26184558 GCF_046866305.1 Octopus bimaculoides | reverse complement strand
CACACGATGGGCTTCTTTCAGTTTCCCTCAACCAAATCTACTCACATGACTTTGGTCGGACGGAGGCTATAGTAGAAGGTACTCACCACACAGCCACGCCTATTTTTTTACACATACACACACACGCACACACACACACACACACACACACACACACACACACACACACACACACACACACACACACACACACACACACATTCCGATTACAAAAGTAGCAAAGGACATTTTGTAGAATTGCGGTTCAAAACCTGGTACTGTGGCAAAAACAATTGTTTCCTCAGATGTTAAAAAAATCCCTCAAAACAAAAAGAAGACAAAAAGAAAACAAAAAAAACAAACAAACAAACAAACCAAAAACTATTTTAAAGTTTAAAATTTTGAAGCAAAATGCATAAAAAAAAAATCTTTCGCTTTCGCTGTTTTATTAATCACTTTTGTGTCGAACAAAATTTTGAGTATGATTAGGATTTTCGAAAGGCTTAAGTGCCTGAAAATCTGCGGTGCACCTAGATATCTTTGTAGCTCACCAATGCACTGTGGCACACCTTTTCAGAACTATTGTTCTAGAATATATAAAAATACTTAGGCATTCCATATTAAGAATCTGAAATTTTTCCCCCTTCTGAATACAGTCGCTTTAATCGTTCATATTTTTTACTAATGGTACTTATTTTATTAGTCTGAATATCTTTATGGTATGTATTTTTAAGATCCTGGCTAGATGAACAATAAAGTTGATTTCAATGATTAGAATGCAAACATGAACTATATACGATGACGACGACAATGACATTAATAACCTCAAAATGTAATAATAATAATAATAATAATAATAATAATAATAATAATAATAATAATAAAATAATAATATTCAGAAGAAGAAGAAGAAGAGCAACAATAAAAGATTCTATCATGAATCCGTCGAACGATTTTTACATGCACACATAAGTACACACATACATATATGTACATGCATGTACATACAAACACGTTTGTGCATTTGTGGACAAGTAATCCGTTAAATAAATATGTATATTTAAATCTACTTTCGATATATATCCAGTGCATTGCATAAATGTAAAACACAAAAATACACGTATCTTTATATAAACACATTCACTCATACGTGCATACATCCACACCTATATTCAAGAGTCAATCAACTCAAAATTACACAATCATATTTATAAACACATATTTTAATATATATATATATATATATATATATATATATATATATATATATATATATAGCCATACATACAAACACACAAACAACAGGTATATATATATTTACTCATACAAACGTATATAAACACACTAATACACACACACACAGTCAAACACACACAGTCACACACACACGCACACACGCACATTTGCATACACATTTGCATACACATTTGCATACACCTAGCTTAATGTCTACATGATAATTACATTTTAGGTATTATAAGACAGTTTTAGATACCTGCATTTATTACTAACAGTCCACTCACACTTCTTGGCTATATATTCAATTAAGTTTTTGTATCGACATTATATGAAAGTTTTCTCTTTCTTCCAGTTCGGCGACGTCCTCGACCATCGATTGAGGTGGTGTCTTTTATCAACTTGATGTCGGCACCAGTACTCTTTAATATACTAGCCAATGCTGATATATAATGAATTGCTAATCGGAGAGTAGCTATCTTTGATAGCTTTTGATGTTCACTTAGATTCGACTTAGGAACAACACGTCGAAGATCATCGAAGGCGTCGTTAAGCATATGCATTCGGGTTCGTTCCCGTTCCGTGGCTCCCTCACGACTGCTGTCAGTAGACTTGGACATTTGTCTAATACGCGTTCTTCCTGGTCGATGGAAAATCGATAAACTGTTGTATTTGGAAGGACTATGGCAAACTTCTACTGGAAACGATGTTGCTGATAAATCAATCTCAGCATTTTGAAGAGATGTGTGATGTTGCAAATTATATGTGTATTGGCCTTGGTGATGTAGTTCGGTCAATGGCGTTACGTGAGATTGTTGTTGTTGCTGCTGCTGTGGTTGATGATGATGATGATGATGGTCACGTTGGTGGTGACTATGATGTTGATGAGTATTTTGCTGCAATGATGTTTGTTGCTGCTGCTGTATTTGCAAATCATTAGGTTCAGTGAGTGTCGTATAATATCCAGTTGTAGCATATTGCGAAGACACTGCATTGTCAAATATACTCCAGGGTAAATTTCTGTTAGTTTGGGCATTTGGTCCTTCATTCAGCGAATTGTATGACCCAGACGGGGTAGAATCAATTGATGTATCTCGTAGGTGATAAACTGGATTTGCATCTATAGATTGAGAATGCATTGTTTGGTACGGATCCCTATCTTCTTGGTATAAACCAATAGGGTAAGCTGTTTCAAAATCCATCATTTCGATGTTGTTGTAGAAAGTTATGTACGTACGTATGTATGTATGTATGTATGTATGTATGTATGTATGTATGTAGTTATATGAATGGTCAACAGGATTTTTTGTAATTGTTTCACATTTCTGCAACACGAATTATGTATGTATGTATGTATGTGTGTGTGTGTGTGTGTGTGTGTGAGTGTGTGTGCGTGCGTGTGTGGGTGTGTGTGTGTGTGTGTGTGTGTGTGTGTGTGTGTGTGTGTGTGTGTGTGTTATGTTGTGGGGTGTAAGCTCGGGATTGAAAATACTATGAAATGTTATACATATACGCATAAACTTGCTATTATTATTAAAGACACTTCAGAGTAAATTTGCATTTACTTGGCTAGTGTTATAAATTATGTTGTTATTTAACTCCAGTTCAGCTCTGATGACGCTAGCCTATGATCCGTTCTAGGCGTGATCATTCCATCTTTTTTCTTCTCAGACATAGTCTATCTCCACTAGAGATAAATGTAGATATTGGAGAACTTTTATATAATTTGAATGTACATATAGAAAGACGGATATCTGGAAGTTATACTTAATGTAGATGGATTATGATTTTTTTACGTATTTTTCTCTGATTTGAAGCATAAAAATAAATTTTACATTGGCAAGGAGATTCTGGTTTTCTTTTTGTAATCCAGCTTTTGATCTTTAAGTGAAATTTAACTTACGTTTATAATCTTGATGATAAAATTCCATTTACGCATGTTCATTGTCTACGGCATTGATATAATTTTTCTTTTAAATTTATTTTTCATTGTTTCTTCTTCTGAATTCTTAAAATTATTCTTTGGTACCCTCGGTTTGCTTTATTTTCTTCGCGTCTTTTATTCGTTTTCATATTGCTGTGGAGATTTTTTTTCAAATGAGAAATAGAATCCCATGGTATAGTTTTCTCGTTGACGTAATCATTGTAACGATATAAAAGGAGTAAATAAGTATTTGTGAAAGCGTGGCAAAGAGGGTAGATGTGGGCGTGTATGGGTGCGTGCGCGCGCATATGTTTTCTTTTGTGTGTGTGTGTGTGTGTGTTCGTGTGTTCGTGTGTGTGTGTGTGTGTGTGTGTGTGTGTGTGTGTGTGTGTGTGTTCGTGTGTCTATATGTGTGAAAAAAGAAATATATAAAGTGAATCTTGAAGAAGAAAATGAAAAAAATAATAACAAAAATATACATTAAAGATCACTGAAATGGCTGATGTAGCCTAATGGAAGACTAAAAATTTAAAAACTGCTCATTAATTTCTGTGTGAAAGTTAGGTAAGGATTCCATCCGATGCTTTAACGGCATGACGAAAAAAAAAAGAAAGGGGGAAAAAAGAAACGTTACTGGATGATTTGGTGAAAGAACTTCACGTGATACCAATAGTATTTCGGTATTCTAATAATTAAACTCTCGGCACTAAGGTCAGATTATTTTTTATTATCTTTATATTTTTAGGGTTTGAGAAATACAGATTTTTATCATCATCATCATCGTCGTCGTCATCGTCGTCGTCGTCATCATCATCATCATCATCATCATCATCATCATCATCATCATCATCATCATCATCATCATTATTGTTGTTGTTGCTGTTGTTGTTATTATCATGCTTGTTATATTTCTTGAAATAATGGAACGTCCCCTTTAAACATTAAAAAGAAAGAAATCAATAACACCAACGTATTTGCGGGTTTTATAACATACGGATCCAATGAAATGTCTTTTTGCACAGTTGCTTTCTCTTTCTTTCTTTTTCTGTCTATCTGTCTGTTACTGTCTCTGTAGAGAAAGGGGGAAGGAAGGCTGAGACAAGAGACAAAAGGGCAAGGGTAGTAGGCGGAGTAGATGAAGATGAGAAATACTGTCACGGCAGTTAAGTAGGTAAAAGAGAAGGGAAGGTGATACATGGAGGGGAGCAAACAAAAAGTAAAAGAAAAAGAAAAGAGAGGAAATAAAGTAAGAAAAGTAGAAGAAAACGTGAAGAAAGGCGAGGAGGACGGAAGGAAGCGGGAAATATAGAAATGGCGGAAGAGGGAAGAGGAAAATAAGGGATGGTGATGACCCAGGACAGTGAAAGGGGGGGGGGCGTGTAACTGATTGATAGAAAACGAGAAAAGATAGTGGTGTGTGTATGACCAGTAGTGCATCTATGAATATGTTTCGGTGTGAACGAGTAAATGTGCCTCTCTCTCTCTCTCTCTCTCTCTCTCTCTCTCTCTGTGTGTGCGTGTTCGAGGGCGTATGTGTGTGTGTGTGATTGTACCCATGTATGTAATTTCAGGCGGCACACAGAAAGAAAATGTGTATATGTCAATATATGTGTGTGTGTGTGTGTGTGTGTGTGTGTGTGTGTATATGTGTGTGAGTATATACTTTTCTTTTATACTTTTATTTGTTTCAGTCATTTGACTGCGGCCATGCTGGAGCACCGCCTTTAGTCGAACAAATCGACCCCGGGACTTATTCTTCGTAAGCCTAGTACTTATTCTATCGGTTCCTTTCGCCGAACCGCTATGCTACGGTGACGTAAATACACCAGCATCGGTTGTCAAGCGATGGAGGGCGGGACAAATACAGAAAGACAGACAGACAGACACACACACACACACACACACATATACGACGGGCTTCTTTCAATTTCCGTCTACCAAACCCACTCACAAGGCTTTGATCGGCTCGAGGCTACAGTAGAAGACACTTGCCCAAGATGCCACGCAGTGGGACTGAACCCAGAGCCACGTGGTTGGTAAGCAAGATATGTATATATATATATATGTATTATGTGTATGTATGTATGTATATATGTATATATGCATGTGTGCGTGTATATGTCTGTATGTATGTATATATATATACATACACACACGCACACATACATACATACATGCATACATACATACATACATACATACATACATACATACATACATACATATGTATATATATGCATGACTGATCTAATCTGTGCGTGTGTATAAGTATGTGCGTATACTGATTTCAGTAAGTAAATAAATGTCAAGAATTAAAAACTGATAAGTGATGGGAGAAATAGAGAAAATAGTTTCGTTGACTTGTATAGACGAAATTGGGATAACCATCTACAATTCCCTGGATAGACCATGGAATACTTGTGAAATTTCTTCAGAAATGCCAAATAAGCAAATGTGCTAAGGATGTGAAAATGAGGCAATAATAGAAAGAGAAGAAAGGTATTTTAAAGTTAGAAGTGAAAATCGGTATGAAAAGAAACTCCATTAAAATCCATTTCTTTTTGTCTGAGAAGATTTTCAATTGCTCACACAATAAAATATATCTTCTAAAAAAAATACCCTCAGAGTATTATTGGAGGTGATTTTATGAACAACACAAAGGACATTCAATTGTTTTAATTCAGTAAACTAAGCCAAATAGTAAGATGTTATTGTTATTTGTTTTATTGACAAGACGTGGTATGACTGTTGTGCTGACAAAATTGTGAATGCCTGTATATACGACATGATAAGTTAGGTTTTTGATGTTAGCAAGACAGAAAAATCTGGAGTATTTTCAGATTAGGACATGTCGGGGTCATTGAGTGAATAAATATGCTTGAGATAATGACAGATTTTAGCGAGGTAGGTTATATGTACGTGATTAGCGGAATAGTGTATAATTTTGATATCGACAAGTTAGGGTATGGATAAAGGACAGAGTATAACTGTAACATTGAATATAAATGGAATATTGACAGAATGTTTTCTTCTAAGGTAGTATGATTTGAGGCTAATTTGGCAGTAGGTCGAGCAAACTAATAAAAGTTCCCCATCGACTTGTGATAAGTGGACAGCTGTAGTTTTGAGAATATAGGACATGTTAAAGTATTGAAAAGATACAGAATTACATGCATAAGCATATGATAACGTATGGCTGATGTATGTTTTGAAATGTGACTGGATATCGTATATTGAGATGTTGATAAAACAGGGTACTGAAATATTGAGTATATGCAGTGTTTTGAAAATTTTAGGTATATCTAGAGTTATACTTCTGCATAGAAGTTTCAGTTCTATCTGGGATTGTTTTGGTATTGAAAGATTTCGGTATGCCTGGCATAAATAAAATAAAATATTCAACTATTTTTTGTGATGAATTCCACATTCTTATTTACATTTACGCAGATTCAGATAATTGATCCTAGCATGCAGTAAACGAAATATAGTCCCTTGAACAAACTTCTAAGAGATAGGGCACTGCACTGTTTCCCAGAGAAAGGCAAAGTGAAATTTACATGTAGTGGTATAAAGTGTTAAACTAGATTTTGTAAATCCTTAAAACTTGATGCTAAAATTTTCTAAACTGGAAAAATAAAAAGTTCTGAAGTTCGATATTTACCATGATCATTATCAATGACAGTTAAGTGAAAACATCTTCACTTTAAGTAGAAATTGGAAACGGTCGTGATCACCAAAAACTTGCAACTACACTGCTATGCTTACCACATTAAGTTTAAGCGACACTAAGGAAGGTACAAAAGAACGCTTTTGTTTTGTCTAGGTTCATGGGAGGAATTAAACTTAGCATGGCAAGGCAGTTGAAAATGAAGTATGCTGATGTGCATCTCGCCATATTGGTAACTTCAGCATACAGATTGTTGATAGCTACCCAGTTTCTCAACAGTACTTTATAAGAAGCGCTGTGAAGTTGGGGGGCATAAGGTGTAAGTTTCAATTTTGAATTGAACAGTTTTCTGAATGTTGTCTAAATTTTGAAGTCTGTTAAGAAGTTCACACTGTCTGATCCCTTTCTTTTATAATGTGAGTAACGTTCACATCATAAAACAATTCAGTGTTAAGAGCGTATATAAACGAGTTAGTATATAGACAAATTAGGAAAAGCTTTGTAATTTCATATAGTTACGTTTAGAGTTTAAATATCGCTGGTATTAACTTTGTATTTTATCGTTTCAAAATCATAATCTTTCAGCTCACTCGCTCTTATCAAATATATTGTTTCTACTTTTAATAATCTGACTTCAGTTCAATCGACTAAACCCATTGTTTGAAAATTAGCGGTTTCCCTTAAAAATAAATAACTATTTACAGAATATAAAGGGAGTAAAAATAGTAAAGCGAAATTTATTGTAATTAATAAATCAGAGAAAGGACGTTCGTGCACATGAACTTTTCAGGCTCTCCCTGGTTTATAGTTGATATTTAATTTGAATTTCTCTCAGCCAACTTTTAGAGATTTAAGTTGGAAGTGAAGCAGATAACAAGATGCGATGCTTTTTTTGACAAGTAATACTAATTATTATTTGAAGAGTGTTGTTGAGAATTAAACAAAGTTTACAATCTGGAGAGAGGAAGAGAACATCTAAGCTGAGTCTTTACTTTTTGCATGTGCCACGGTACTAGGAAACGACACCCATATCATAGTTATAGTTAGAGATACATTAGATTTGACGAAGTAGAATCGACCCCGAGATGTCATGATTATGAAACGAACTATTAAATACTTGAATAGACCTGCGCCCACATAATCACACACACAAATACACACACACACACACACACACATACACACACACACACACACACACATTTATTTATACATTTACACGCACACACATACATGCATACACACATAATCGCAACTACGTGGTCTCAAATTAAGTCCATCTGCGACCTTGGGTAAATGACTTTTACTATGGCCACAGGCCAACAACTGCATCCGGAGAGGAATTGCCCGACAGAAACTATATGGAAGCACTTTGTGTTTATGTGCGCGCGTATGTGTGTGCCAGTGTGTAATATTTTATGTCTGTCTCTGTCTCTGTCTGTCTCTGTCTCTGTCTGTCTCTGCCTGTCTGTCTCTGTCTCTGTCTCTGTCTCTCTTTCTCTTTCTCTCTCTCTCTCTCTCTCTCTCTCTCTCTCTCTCTCTCTCTATCTATCTATCTATCTATCTATCTATCTATCTGTCTATTTATCTAGTGTCTTTTCTTTCATATATTGTGTTTAATTCCACCTGCTTCAAGTATTCCCAGGTATTTATAGCGGGACTGAGGTTGAATTGCTTTTATTATCTCACCACTTGGCATTCATACACCTTCTGTCTTGACAAGCTTTCATCGTCTCATCACCATCGTAGTACATTTTGAGAGCTCAGCCTCCATGTTAATATCATTCGAGAAAATCCGCACAGACTGGACTAGGCTGTTCAGTTTTGCTTCAGCTTTTGTGAATCGTTTCAAGTCGTCCATGAATAGCATATGGTTCAGTTTTCCCTTATCTCTTCCCAGATCATATCCTAATTTTGTTTTTTGTAGTATTTCATTCAAGGGGATCATTCCCAGCGCAAAGATCAGTGGAGACACACTGTCCCCCCTGGATGATTCTTCTGTTAATACTCCTAATACTTGTACTCTCAATTCCGTTCTCCAACATTTCATACTGTTCCATGTTAGGCTTCACATGTTTTCTGCTACTCCATACATTTCTATTGTTCTTATTATCCAGGAATGTGGTATTATATCGTATATTATTATTATTATTGTAAGAACAGAAATAAATTTATTTCTCAAACGCGTAATAAGGCTATAAATAGCGTGATCAGGATAAATTATCCATTTATTGCAGAAAAATACGCTACTGGCCAGCCATGAGACTCGAACTCACATCTCTGTGATTACGCGTCATTTATTTCTGTTCTTACAATACATCTCATACTTTGTTTGTTTACTTTCATCGTAAAGTTGAATTTAACGTTAGCGTCTTATGAAGCTAAATTTATAAGTTCTAGAATTGCAGAAAGATTCGTTGCTGGGCAGTTTAGTTTAATGGTAAAACACTTGACACGTAATCACAGAGATGTGAATTCGAGACTCATGGCTGGCTAGTAGCGTAATTTTCTGGAATAACTGGATAATTTATCCTGATCACTATTTATAGCATTATCACGCGTTTGAGAAATAAATTTATTTCTGTTCTTACAATATATCTCAACGCTTCTAAAAAAAAGAACAAACTTTGTTTGTTTACTTTCATCGTAAAGTATTATTATTACTTTTAATCTACATCTTTGTTACAGTCACTTTCCGAGACACACCCGGCGTCCTGGGAAGGATAAGAGATGTTACAATATGACTGAAAGCTTGGGGAGGGGAGGTAGTGAAATATCTTCGTGTAATAATATTATTATTATTATTGTTGTTGTTGTTGTTGTTGATTTTGTTGTTGCTGCCTTGCACAGATTCTAACGCTGGAGATGTACTACAGTGTCAGCTGTTCACTACCAGTGAACTAAGGTAACACCTCTTATTTTTCGAGCACCTTCCGGAGTATTCGAGCGGTTCCAAGCAGTGCTGTTTTCTGCAAGTGCTCCACCCTTATTGCAGCCCTTCTTTGTTCTACGTACTTCTCGAGATTTTTGCTCACTGTTCCCAGGGTTCCGACAATTATTAGTACTACTGCTACATTTGTCATCGACCACAACTGCTTAAATACTAACCTATCATGTCTCTCGACTTTTCTTTCTTCCTTTTCGCATAACTTGTTGTCAGCTGGGCATGCTATGTCTATGATCCAGCATAGTTTTAATTGAGAAAGAAAACAAACTATGCTGGATCATATCCGGCTTCCTGTTCTCAATCTCATGGTCACACTGAATCATAAAATCCCATAGGATTTTTGCATTTCTATTTTCGAAAAAGCCTTCAGGTTTGTGGTCGTACCAATTTTTTGCTCTGTTAAGTCCATACTTGTTGCAAAGTGTCCTATGGACAAGCCTGGCTATATTGTCGTGGCGTCTCTTATATTCCTTCTGGGCTAGTGGCGTACATTGGCTGGTAATATGCCATACGGTTTCACCGTTTTGTCCACAGATTCTGCACTTATCACTTTCTGATGTGTTGTCTATTCTGTATTTTATGTAGTTTGATCTTAGTGCTTGCTCTTGGGCATCACAGATTAGAGCCTCCGTTTCCGGTTTTAAATCACTTTTAGTCATCCGCAGCCATCTTTTTTCTTTGTCTGCCTTATCTTCAACATCCCTATGAAATTGACCATGCATTCTTTTCTTTATCCACCTATTTTCAGTTTCATTCGTTTTCAATTTCTTATATAGTGCTTTATCTTTGCAATCTTTCATCCTACATGAGTCTGACACTCTACTTCTAATATTAGCGGTTCTGTGACATTTTTTACATACCATGTTATGTTGTTTTCTTCTGCTCTAATGCTGTGTTCGCATCCAATAAGTCCTCTTCCCCCTCTTTTTCTTGGTACATACAAGTCCGTCTGTTTCACTTTTTGGGTGGAGTGACCCATATCTAGTTAGCAAATTCCTTGTCTTTCTGTCTAAGCTGTTTAGTTCGTCTGCTGTCCATGCGATTACCCCTGTTCCATATCTAAGGAGTGAAACCTCCCGGGTGTTGATAGCTTCGATCTTATTCCGTCTGTTTAATTTCGACTTAAGGATCAGTCTCAGTCTGCGTAAGTACTCCACCTTAAATTTTCCTGTCATTTCTTTCTCCTTTAATTTATCCATTTCCAGAATCCTTAAGTACTTATAGCCCGTCTCTCGTATCTGCTTCATAACCTGCCGCGACGGTATCGTTAGTCCGTCCATACATTTGATTTTGCCTCTCTTCAATACTAACACACCACACTTACTCAGTCCGAATTCCATTCTGATATCAGCACTGAAGGTATACACCGTACCAACAAGGGAACTGACTTGGGGTCATCTTTACCATAAAGTTTGAGGTCATCCATGAATAACAAGTGGTCAACTTTTTGTTGGCGGTTTTTGAATACATACCCAGCTTTTGCTTTACTCAGAATCAGTCTCAGTGGTATCAAGCACAGTACAAAGATCAGTGGGGACAGGCAGTCCCCTTGGAAGATGCCCCTCCTAATTTCTACTGTCCCTAAATTCCTTCCGTATGCTGTCAGGTCCGTCCTCCAATTCGCCTTACTTTTTCCAAGCAATCAACATTCGATGCAATCCCAAACAGGTTCATACACTCCATAATCCAAGAATGCGGGATCATATCGTACACCTTACGATAGTCGATCTATGATATGGCTAAGTTACTTTTCCCCTTCTTGCAGTCTCTGAGTACAGCTTTATCTATCAGGAGTTGATCCTTGGTACCTCTGCACTTATGCTTGCAACCCTTTTGCTAATGTGGCAGGACTCCATTTTTTTCTAGATGTTCGTACATGGACTCTGTGAGTATTCCAGTCAATAACTTCTACATAAGTGGAAAACAGTATATCGGCCTGTAATTGTCTACCGTATTGCCTTTTTCGATGTTTTTCAGGCGCAGCAGTCCTACCCAATGTCAACCACTCTGGTGTTACTTGGTCGGCATTTAACAAGGTGTTGAGTTGCGCAGCTATTCGTGCATGACATTCACCAAATCTTTTGATCCAATAGCCTTGAACTCCATCTGGTGCCGGGGCCTTCCAGTTGCTCATTTTTTTGCTGATTTCCTTCACTTCCCTAACTGAAATGACTGTGTTTTGGACAGACTACTGTTTGTTTCAGTTCTTGCAACCAATCAGCATCCTTCTTGTGCTCCTTGTCTTTGCACCAGATGTCACTCCAAAACCTTTGACTTTCAATGTTATCTGGTATCAACTTTTCATCTGTACATCCTCCATTTATTTCTTTATAGAATCTCTTCTGATCTATTCTGAATAACCTATTCTGGTGGTAACCCTTCATTCTTTGGTCGTATCTTACCATCTTTGCAACGAGGCGCTGTTTCAGTTCCTCCACTACTATTTTCAGTCCCTTTCTTTCAATATTATACTTCCTTTTCAGCGCCCTGTATTTTTGTTCGCTTTTAAGCTCCCCTTTCTCTTTTCGGTCAAACACAGAGATTTCCTTCGAGAGCATGTCTAACCATACCTGGATTCTTCTTTTCCACCATGGATCTTTTCTTTTGTCACTCCCATTATGTTTCTTTTTCTTGACATCGACACCCACATTTTCTGCTACTTGCTGCCTTGATCGAATTATTTGTTTCTGTGATGTTGTTTGTTCTGATGTATTTCAGAATTTCATTGACATTTTTCGTTTCTTGGTTCAATTTCCATCGATCAACCTTTTTTAAGGTTGCAAATAATGTCGCTATCGTTCTACTGTAGTCTTACATTTATTCTGTCGTAGATTGCCTTTTGTTCATGTCATGTCGCTATTAGCTTTATTGTCTTCTTTTAGATCATCTATATGTCTCTCATCAAGTAAGCTACCACTGCTCCTTTCCTGTGCTATGAGATTACTCTTATTAGTAAGAACTGTATTTTCATTCATATCTATGCTGCTATTGTCCACGACCCGTCTTTTGATAGCTTCGAGCTCTACTTCTGTGAACCAACAATTTTTTCTTATTGCTCTAGCTCGATCACATAGTCTCTGTTCCGTGAGTTGAAACAATCCCTTTTCTCTCCAATGATCATACATATATTGTCGGTAACCCCTAATTTGAGCGCCATTTTCATCTACCGGGTTGCTCAGGTAGTAACACTCCCTGACCACAGCACTAATTTGTGTGTTCCATCTACGCCGTGTGTGGTGGTCCCTTTCTGGATATCGACAGGCTGGAGCCGGACCAGAATCTCTGAGCCTACCGGGTGTAGCACTGTCACCATCATTGGCTTCAGTTTCATTACCACCATATTTTGCTTTTTCATTGTTACTCATATGAGATAGCGATTATCAGGTTGCGCAATTACCAGTGTTTTTATTGTGACACTATCACTAGATGCATCATTATGAGCCCATAAGGAGACTCCACCCGTTTCCTTTCATTATTATTATTATTATTATTATTATTATTATTATTATTATTATTATTATTATTATTTTTATTATTATTATTATTATTATTATCATCATCACTGATATCACTGGTATTATTGTTTTTATGTGTAGTAGTAGCAGTGGTTGCAACAACAGCAACAGTAGCAGGGGTAGGGGTAGTGGTAAGGGTAGTGGTAAGGGTAGTGGTAAGGGTAGTGGTAAGGGTAGTGGTTGGGCCTCAGATTCCTGTGCTATCATAATAGTAGTAGCTGTAGTATTATTGTAGTATTAGTAATATTTAGTATCAGCAGCTGCAGCATATTATCATTATAACATTTTTTTTTAATTATCACCATCACCACCACTACCATTGTAGTTGGCAGACAAACTCGTTGTATGCAATCCCAGTTTACACACGCAAATTCACAGGTAAAACATGTATTTAAAAAAAAAAAATCATGAATGGATGTTGTTTTCACAGCGATAATGCTCTTCTCAGTACATGAGTCGTTCCAGTTAGCACGATTTTTGCACTTCCTGTAGGGATGGTAAGCCTGGTATCATTTTCAAATAGGTTTCAGTACCTTTTTTTTATCATTCCTAGAGATCCTACAATAACTGGTATGGTAGTCGCCTTGAGGTGCCACATTTTTTCAATTTCTATTAGCAAGTCTTTATATTTACTGATCTTGTCAAATTCTTTCGCCGCTAAATTATGATCAGAGGGAATACTCATGTCAATTAATAAGCACGTCTTCTTTGTCTGATCTTTTATGATGATATCCGGTTTATTAGCTTTTATAGCCTTGTCAGTATGTACGGGGAAGTCTCAGAGAATCGATACATTTTCTCCTTCAGTCACAGCTTCAGGATGGTGTTTATACCATTTGTCAGCGGTTTTGATTTTATAATGTTGACATATTGTCCAGTGTAAATACTGACCAACTCTGTCATGTCTTGCTTTATATTCTACAGGTGCTAAGACTCTACACCCTGAGATTAGGTGGTCTATAGTTTCAATCGCATCGTTACAAAATCGGCATTTTGGGTCAGCTCCATTTTTTATCACATTGGCTTGGTAGTTCCGGGTTAATAAGCTTTGGTCTTGAGCAGCCAATATGAAACCTTCACTCTCTGCTTTTAGCCCTGAACTTCGTAACCACTGATGCGTGCGTTTCTGGTCGACATCAGCTTGTTTGCTACGAGCTACATACTTACCATGCAGAGGTTTCTGTTCCCATCTGCTAGCTAATTTTTCATGTGCTTTTGTCTTTGCAATTAATTTTCTTTTCTTTGCAGCAGCAGTTGGCGCATTTCCTTCAACCTGATCAAGTTGGTGGGTATCTAAGAGTTCGGTAGCGAATTTTTTGCTCTCTTTCAGAATAGAGTGAAGTTTTTTCGGTCTTTCATGTTTTTCAACAAGTTTCAGCATCGAATCATTGGTTGTTTCAAGGTA
The DNA here is from genome assembly GCF_046866305.1 of Octopus bimaculoides. Classification (NCBI taxonomy): domain Eukaryota; kingdom Metazoa; phylum Mollusca; class Cephalopoda; order Octopoda; family Octopodidae; genus Octopus; species Octopus bimaculoides. The sequence continues at coordinate 26,169,885 of NC_142942.1, read as the reverse complement.
TTTGGCCAGTCCGATTGTGGTGGTTTTGTACGTAAGTTCAAGCTGGATCAAGCCTCGACCTCCCTGAGCTCTGGGAAGGTAAAGACGATCCACTTTGGATGGTGCATCTTATTACAAGTCAGTAGCTTGCGGATTTTTCTATCAATTTTGACTATTTCACTGGTATTCCAGTTAAGCACATTGAAGCTATAAAGAACAACTGGGACTGCTAAGGAATTTATAGCTAACATCTTATTATAAGCATTCAGCTCAGACTTCAGAACTGCTCGAACTCTTCTATAACATTCCTTCCTAACCTTCTCTTTCATGCTTGCATGCTGGATACCAGAGCCTTCATTTATTCCTAGGTATTTATAGGTTTGTTCCTGTTCAAGTTCTTTTATTACTGTTTCGACATCTAATTCTATTGAACTTGACTTTACCAGTTTCCCTTTCTTAAAAGTGGCTTTGGCACACTTTTCAAGGCCAAACTCCATCCCGATATCATCACTGAATCCTTTCACAGTATGTAATAGTCCTTGAAGCTCTTCATCATCTTTGCCATATAGCTTTAAATCATCCATATAAAATAGATGGCTTATTTTCCTGTTGTCAATTTTGTAGCCATACTCTGTTCTATTCAGTTCACTTGAGAGTGGTATTAGTGCTCTGCAGAAAATTAGTGGTGAAAGCGAGTCACCTTGGAAAATGCCACAGTTTATGCTAATATTGTTTGAGTGCAATACTCCATTAGAATGATATAATTGCAGCTTCGTGTTCCATAGTGACATATCATACTTTAAAAAATCTGAAATCACAGGAGAAATTTTGAAAATGTCCAGCGATTTCAGAATCCACGAATGTGGTATGCTGTCAAAGGCTTTTTTATAATCAATCCATGAAGAGCTCAGATTTCTGCGCTTGTTATGGCAGTTCTCAAGGATCATGCGATTAATTAAGAGCTGATCTTTGCATCCGTATGAGCCTCGTCTGCATCCTTTTTGTTCAGTGGGAAAGAGGTTATTCTCTTCCATAAACGTATATGTTTTCTCCACTAGAATAGATGTCAAAATCTTATAGGTAGTAGACAAACATGTTATAGGCCGGTAGTTTTTTTGATCGCTGGTTTCGTTATTTTTCGGGACGAGGTAAGTAATACCATTTGCCATCCAATGGGGAGTTTTATCTGGGTCTTTCATAATACTATTAAATAGTATTACAAACATTTTTTGTGCGGACGAGAGTGATGAGAGCCAGAAATCTGGTACTCTATCAGTACCAGGGGATTTCTACTTATGAGCCTTCGTTAGTGCCCTCCTTAGGTCGGCGATTGAGATGTCTTCCCATACCTGTTCTTGTAGATTTTTGTAGGCATCTTGGGTGCGTTTGATCCAGTCTGCATTTTCATTGTATGGTTTCTCATCACTCCAGATCCCTTTCCAAAAGTTTTCAACTTCTTCCATTGGGGGTGGGTTTTCAATGGTTATTTTTTCTTTCCCTATTTCCCTGTAAAATGATTTGGCATTGGATTTGAACATCTTATTTTGCCTGTAGAATCTGATTCTTTCCTCAAATTTTTTTATTATTATTATTATTATTATTATTATTATTATTATTGTTATTATTATTATTATTATTATTATTATTATTATTATTATTATTAATGTGTTCATAATAATTAAAGAATTTTATATTAGAGTTGTATCCTGCTTCTTCTAATGCTTTATTATAATATGGGGCATGTTTATTAAACGTGTCATAATCTGAGAATAGCATAGATATTCTTTTACCTATATTTTTTATCAAGGCTTTTAAAACTAATTTAGGATGGTTACTTGAAGAACTAATATACTTTAAGTTTTCATTCAACTTATGGAATGGATGGATCTTATTAGTGACTAGATTAAGGTTGACGTCTAGATAATTTACTGCATAATGCTCATTCTCTATAGATATTCCTAGGCCATTATTCTTAAAGAACTTGTACATTTTCTTCTTAAGGCATTCTAATGAACTATTAGTACAATTCCTAGTTATAAGTAGTAAGTCGTCCCTATAAAGACCACCCTCTATATTCGTGAATTCTATTTCTAGTTCATATAAGAGATATAAACCTACAAGATCGTTAACCTCAGCTGACTGTGGGGCACCCATGGGTATATCAAAACAATCTCTAGTGTCTTTTCTTGCCCATAGTTTATCTTTATATTTTATAATGGACTTCCTCGCGGCCAACACTACTTTTACTTCTTCAAATGACATATTTACCTTTCTCATGGCATATGATAGGGCATTATTTAGAACCACTTCATTGACAGATGAATAGTAATTCTCTGTATCAATTTGAAGGAATTTACATCTATTTTTATCCTTAATATTATTAAACCATTTTATAGCATCTCGGGTACAATTCCAGAGTTTAAGGTTACCTAACTTATTTAATTTATCTATATATTTATCCAATATTAATTTACTAAGTCTACCTGTATCTGACTTGCTAGGGCATATTAATCTTACTTGGGGGTTTGAGTAAAAATTATCTTTATGGTCTTTAATCGTTATTCTTGGATGCATCGGGACATATGGTTCAGTTCTATTTTCAATACCATATTTAACCATGATTTTTTTGGAAATTGTGTTAATATTATCTAAATAATTTTTATTAACTACCTTTAATTTTTTCATTATTTCGTTTTCTAGTAGTTTATCATAAAGTGGTGTATACAGACAATATAAATTCTTGGCCTTATCAGATTGCACTATAACTCCATCCTGGTTTTTTAATATGTCTATTTTTCTAGCTAAGTTGCTGAGTTGCTTGTTGTGTCTGTTAGGTATTTTTTGAATTTGATATTTTTTACCATATTCCATATTTTCTCCTCAAAGTCCTGTATAATTCTATTATTGGGAGGTTCCTGCCTAGATTTGAAGTTTCTCTTTATATAGTCTATATCTTCCATGTTAGTATTATTCTTATTAGGATTGTTGTTATTGTAGTAGTGAGCCTTCCGTTTCGTTCTATTTATAAAGTTTTTTAGCTGGTTAATTAGGTCCGCTATATATTCTTTTGTGCTGGGAATAAGTATATCCTTCAAAGATGAGTTCCACTCTATCATCTGAAAGATCCATTTCTGACATAGAAACAATTCTATGATTAATATAAATAATTTTGGAAAACAAATTTCCAAATCAATCAGGTGCAACCCTTCAGCGTTATATGCATCCACATATCGCTTTTTGGGGTCTTATTTATCGTATATTTATATATTTATCTATAAATGTACAAAGTATATTCTACTTATATATATATCTGTATATATATATAAAAGAGAGGATGTTTGTGTGTGTGTTACGTGAATGTGGTTTATGCACGTCCACAAATTAGCACGCATGTCGCTCCAATTTTAGAAGAAGATTCGGAATGATCCTATGTGCATTTTAGTGAACTTTCTCTCTCAGAGGTACCCGCGTAGACCTGTAAAAATCGATAAACTTTTACCAATTTTGAAGTTTGTTGACATGGCGGAGTCAAATCTGTGCATACGCGCATGAAGTAGAGAGAGAGAGAGAAATTGTATGTTTGTGAGAGGGAGGGTGAAGGAGAGTTACATTTTGTTTGCCAGCGTCTGTGTGGTAAGCAGCAAGCAAACAGAAAAAATACCCTCCCTCTCTCTCTCTCTCTCTCTCCCTCCCTTACATACACATGGCAGTTATCTCTCTTTCTTTCTTTCTCTCACACACACACACACAGCAACATTACACACATAACACATGTTGCCAAAAAGAAATAGACGCTATCTTTTTATAGTGAGTATGCGAGACAGAAAGTGTGGTGTGTATGTGAAGTTCTTTTGTTAATGTGAGAGAGCAGCATGTGTGTGTGTGTAATGTTGCTGTGTGTGTGAGACAGGGAGAGAGAGAAAGAAAGAAAGAAAGAAAGAAAGAAAGAAAGAAAGAAAGAAAGAAAGAAAGAAAGAAAGAGAGATAAATGTGTGTAAGGGAGAGAGATCGCGCTCTCTCTATCTCTGCTGAAATGATGTAAACAAACCCATGTGGTCTGATTTTCACGTTTCTAGGTATTGTACCGTAAATCGCCATTTCCAAAAGATATTTATTTCAAATCACTTATCCGTATATATATGTAAGGCAAGGTGTGTGTGTTTTGTTGATATACGGGCAACACACACACACATACGAACATGTATGCGTACAAAAAATATGTATGCAATTGGTGTACATACGTGCGTGTGTATATGTGTGTGTTGCTCATATAAATATATATATATATATATATAATATTATTAGGGACAAAATCCAAAATTACAGGTAAAAAACTCAATTAAAATCAATTTATAAAAAATTAAAATTAAATTGAGCCTTATAGATAAAGTATATATAAAATATATATAGTTTTAGGGAAAATAACCAATTTTCAAGAACTCATCGATGAAAATCCACTATCACATATAGAAAAATTAATAATTAAAAGCACAATAAATGAGTATAATATAAAGTAAAGTAAATATCATAAGATAAATATAATATAATATAATAAAAAATATATATATATATATTTATATAAACAGGATGATAAATTGAATATTAATTCAATTTAAAACCAAGTGGCCTAGCATATGACAAATCTGAAAATTCAGAAAAAATTGTATTACACGTGTATAAGGGATGACCACTAAGTGGACATCCAATATGCTAGAAAGAGGACATCAACGACCCAACCACAAAGAAAAATAATGTTCTCCAGAAAAATTTCGCAAAACGCCAGAACAGGACAAAATGAGAAATATACAGAATAAAGAATTATCTATGGCCTGCTGCAGTTTCGAACATTAATGTTTTACTTTTGTAACATCCGTTTTCTCATATATATATATATATATATATATATATATATATATATATATATATATATATATATACTTAAGACTTCGTTGTGATCTGAACAGAACCGCTTCTGACACAGAGAATCGGGAGCCCTTTTGGTCATCCTATTTTCCTTGCTGGAAGGGTTCCTAACCCATGAGCAAAGAGGGGTTAGATGATGGCGGTGGTGTTTTCAAAGGGATGGCATGTGTAACCTGATCACCTCTGCCGATCAAACTCTCAACCCATGCGCTCCAGTTGCAACACTGATTCTGCCCAAATTTGACGTCATGTTACTTAGTTTGGTTTGAAATAAAGAGCTTGATTAGCTTAATAATCCCAACTTAATCCCGGGAAAAGCCGGGCTATACTGCTAGTATATATATATATATATATATATATATATATATATATATATATATATATATATATATATATATAGATAGATAGATAGATAAATATATAAATATACAATAAATAAGACCCCAAATACGATATGTAGATGCATATAACACTAAAGGGTTGCACCTGATTGATTTGGAAATTTGTTTTCCCAAAGTATTACACACACACACACACACACACACACACATATATATAAGGTACTGTGAGCTTAGAGGGAATACTTGATAAGTGTAAGCACCTGTGTATGCCAGATAGTGGCAGAGGTGAGAGAATATATCAACTTAAATTAAAAACAGAACACAAAGGATATACCGGTACACGCGTTTCAAGCTTTATAAACAATCTGTTATTACATCAACATAGTTATATTATTGATATAAAAGATAAATCCAATGAACCTTTATACAAATATACCTTTTCAAAGGGATGTGATAAACCTATTATAATGGGCAATACTATGTGTACTTTTTCTTTTGTGATGTAATCTTTGGACTAACAATGGTTGCGGCTGAGGAGAGCTTTACACTATCTTTTATATCAATAATATAACTATGCTGATGTAATAACAGATTGTTAATAAAGCTTGAAACACGTGTACCGCGATATCCTTTGTGTTCTGTTTTTAAACTATGTTTGATATATATATGTATACACACACACACACACACACACACACACACACACACACACACACACACACACACACACACACATATATATATATATATATATACATATATATATATATATACAGAGAGAGGTCTTGTATGAATATGGATGTATATGTAATTAAAATATTAAATTTAATATTCTACTCACAAATTTGCAGTTTTCGTATAGAAATATTGCAATCCATGTGTTTACATTTTCTCGCACGTGTTGTTGTGGCGGCGTATCTGAGGGAAGTTATTTGTTTGTATATATAGATGTTTTCGATCTAGTTTGGATTCTTTGCAATCAAATTTGAATTCGTTGCAATCAAATTTGAATTTTTCAAAGGGACTTTGTAAGACAAGCTAAAACGCAGAAAACGGTCAACAAGCATGTGCTGAAGTGTTGCAAACGGTAGAAAGTAAGAGTCTTCATCCTCGAAAGAATATTCAATGACCACAAATCGATTCGTAGCTAGTTTCTTGAAATTGGTGCTCAAGCCTTAAACACAGTTCTAATTGCATCATTGAAATACAGTTCTAATTGCATCATTCTTCTTCCCCCATTACTTTTAGGTAGGTACAGACGATCAACGTCTGCTTTTAGGTGGTGCATGTTCTTAGATGTTTCTTGTCTTCCTGTCCAGGCGTTGGAGTTCTGTAGGCTTCCAGTTAATGATGTTAAAACTGTATTAAATTAATGGAAGTACCAAAGTTTTAATGGCATCGATGCAATTTTTCCTAGCTGAGTTCAGTTTTCAGTATGTCTTATTTTTATCACGTGCTTTTACTGCACTACCGAGCACAACTCTGTGTGTCTTGGGTATGTGCAGTGGTTTGTTGTGGTGCTCTTAATTTCACTGTATTGAAAGTGCTTTACGTAGGATGTGTGCGGTGCCTAGTAGTGATATTTTCCGATTGTTATATATATTCATTTCAAATTCCACCGAGGTCGAATTTGCCTTTCATCCTCTTGGGGTCGATGAAATAAGTACCAGTTACTGGGGTCGATGTAATCGATTATCCCCCTTCCCCCCAAATTTTCAAGGCCTTGTGCCTAGAGTAGAAATAGTTATATATATTCGTAAGTTATGGTGCTTTGGTTATGTATTTGTCTGAATGTTTTATAATGATACCTAATGCACCTATTGTTATAGGAATTGTTTATGTTTTTAGACTTCACATTTGGGTTACTTCTATTTCCAGATCTTTGTATTTTGAGAGTTTCTCCGTTTCTTTTAAAAATACGATTAGAAGGAATTTTTTCTAGGTTATCTCTGACAACTATATCCAGTCTTTTAGCCTTGATTTCTCTATCTGTGTGTATTGGCATATCTCAGTGTATATTTGCTTTGTCATTTTCTTAGACCTTTTCTGGGTTGTGTCTATACCATCTTTTTTCTGTTATCATTCTATAGAGTTGGCATAGCTTCCAGTGTATATAGGCCCCAACTCTGTTATTTCTGTAGGTATATTCCTTCTTACCCAGGTCGAGGCAGCCCGAGACAATATAATTTATTGTTTCTTCCCCATCACCACATATCCTGCAGTTACTTGTAATTCTTTTCATTATATGTTTCTGGTGATTTCTCGTGGGGAGGCTTTTTTTCTGGGTATTATTTTTTTTGGGTACTATTTTTCCATAGAGTTTGTTTAGATTATGATACTCCTGTTTGGATGGGTTTGAGAGAGTACTCAGCTTCTTTTGTGGCCACAGAGCCTGTTGCATATATTACATTATATAACCCGATCATATTGACACTTGTTTCTGTTGATATTACTTCTGTGACGGCCAGATTTATGTTATTTATTATTATTGCTGTATTATTATCAACTTTCATTTTTGGGAGATACAATCGGTTTTCTATACTGAGATATGTGGCTTTTAGTTTCTTGATTATATTCATTATTCGAGTATCATAATCATGGATACATTCTTTCCAGTTTCTAAGTTTGTTCCACATTCCTTCCCATTTATAGTTTTGTCTGTGGTGTTCTGCTTTGGTGCATTTTGCTCATCATTATGCATTCTTACAGTTTGGGTTTGTAGTGATTCGTTACTTACTTCGTTTTTGTTGCACATGTTACGTCTATATTTTACAGTCCCAATATGTGCGCGACATGGTGTTGTCATATCAAGATAAAAAGTGCATGACCTTGCAAGTGGGGCCCAGCTAGAATTTTCTCCCGGTCGAGTAACCCATCCCGCTCAAAAGGTCTCTGAATAAGGTTTATTTTAAGGATGATGAACAAAACACCCATGTTTCCAGTAGTGAATTATTCAAACCCCAAAGAGTTCCTCTCAACACATGGCTACTTCTGCTCGAGATCAGAGATTCATATATCGTCAGCCATCAAGGGACATGCTCAACTGGTTAAGGTCAAACAACTGACAAGCAAATCTGTAGCCCATCTTTTATACCAAGACGAAACAATGTACATGATAACACTTCCCATCAGTTAAGATCAAAAACCATCAGGGTACATTATTATTATTATTATTATCATTATTATTATTATTATTATTATTATTATTATTATTATTATTATTATTATTATTATTATTATTGTTGTTGTTATTCCTGCCATACTGGGAAGATATAGAAACTTGAAGCTCCGTAAGTCGTAAGGGGGCTTTCAATCTTTTCGGCCTGTTAAGGTTCTGTGAATTCATTTTTATTGGTACAGCCTTGTTTTTAACATTGCCTTGATTGCGCTGGTAGTATTTTTGTTTAAAGACATAACCTGTTTTGCAGGGAAGTGGGCAGGGAACATCAATATTTTTGAACTGTATTAAAAAAGCAAATATTTTGATTTGTTCCAAATATTTTGAAAGATGACAAAGAAAGAATTCTAATGTTCGATGATGGGTGCGTTCCATGTCCCCAAAACAAGAGGTTACTAGCATAGTGTTGACTGCAACTAATGACGTCTCACGCATGCCAGCGAAAACAAACGCTGAATGTCGTACCCTTTTGTCTGTTAGCAGCTTCAAGACAGTTGACTGTTCAGCAAATCAGCAATTCAACAACACATTCGACAATGTCACCAACAACTGCAGCAGCTGTAACACCACCACCACCACCACCAACAACAACAACAACAATGACGACAATAGCAGTATCGCCGCCGCCGCCGCCGCCGCCGCCGCCACCACCACCACCACCAAAAACAAGAACAACAAGAACAACAAGAACAACAACAACAACAACAACAACAGCAGCAGCAACAGCAATAACAACAACAGCTACAATACCGATAACGAAGGAAAAAAAACAGAAAATTTTGAGTGACACAAACACCATCACCGCTTCCGTTACCGCCACCGTCGGCTCTGCTACAGTCGTTACAGTCGCTATAACCACGACAAGAAATGTTGAAATGGGGATTTCCGCTAAAATGAATATTTAAAACTCGCGAGACAAACTGTTTAAAAAATGGGAAAAGAGTAGCTTTCAGCCTTCCACCCGAGGTGATAAAAAGCAACTGTTACATACCACTGCAGTGGAGCAAAATTGCACCGGGTGGAAAACGCTACTGCGGACCAAATTCAGAAATACCTCGGGAGCATGTAGGAACACAAGACCCTTATCACTTGAGGATAAAAGTTTGGCACCATTGAAGTGCAATTTGGTAAGAAACCAGGTTGCATTTCGTGATGTCATTGAGGAATGAACTTTTCTTTATCCCCAGTTATCGTGGCCAACACTTTGCTAAAGTTAGGGTGATAAACGTGTCGCCAGAAATACCCATCATCTGGTTGGTGGCGGCCGTCTTGGTGGGTATAGAGGAAGAGGTGACTATCTTGGAGGTAAAGAAAATATCTCAACAGAACTGGCCAGGTATAGGTATGGAATTGATCATACAATCTAACCAAATATATTAACGAAATACCTGGCCTGATAGACCTCCACGATGACATTCACTTGTCAGTGATAGTGGAGGGTAGAAAACCAAGATGCCATATATCTGGATCTGTGACTCGCTTAAAGGTTTTCTGCTCCCAAACAAAGAAGACAAACCACCCACTGCTGCCAACACTACACACACGAAGTCTAGTGAGAGTGCTAAACCGAGACAACGAAGGGGCTTTACTCCCTCGGAAAAGTAAGCTTCTCCTTAACAATGACATGGAAAAAGAATGATAGGTCGAAACATAGATAACAATCACAGAAAGGGGCAGGCGAAAGAAGAGGATGTTACATAGCCCTATCCCAAAAATACAGCAATAGCAAACACATGAACCACAACTGCAGCCCAGTTCACAACCGCTTCAAGAACAAAAAACAGCAACATCAGTGACAATAACAAGAAGACACAGAAACAACCAATAATGGAACTGCAAAAACAACAAAATATTTCCAACTGTACGCAAATTGTATCCATCAACTTCATCGTTGTGAACAAAAGTAACAGTGAATTGGTGGATTACGTAAGTCAAAATAAAAACAAAATCGAGACGGAGAAAGGAATCTGAAGATTTCATCTGCAAACCCCGCGAATGACGGACTAATAATAAATTGTTCTCAGACGTTTATATAAAGCGATTCTTGAAAAATTCCCAGCTAGTGTTGGAATTTTAAAGAAAACAACAGACAAAAGGCTTTTAGAAGGGACTCTTAGAAAACATTTGTCAGTAGAGATACGAAACATCTGGGTTTCTCGAAAATCAAGGGGATTGATCTCCACTTTTTCTTTCTCCGACTAGCATGATTGCGCTGAGAATAGGGTGTGTGAATGTGCGTGGAGTGGGGTTAGCTTGGAAACAAGGTCATTTGTTCAACGATCTCAGGTTGCATGGTTTAGATGTGGCTGCCATTAGTCAAAAAAGAATTTTCGGAAAGCATGCTCTAGCATCAATTTTCGAAGACTACGAGATATGCTCACCTTGTGATCTATCAAGAGTGGGTGACGGTGTAGCAATGCTATTCCGGAAATCCTTAGATCTCCAAGTATGGACAATGTTCTTGAACCTGGACGGCAAGGCAGTGGTCTGGACGTGAGTGGCAGCAAAAGTGGTACCTTCAGACAACTGTCCGTTTTTGCCTCGAAAGGGTCTGGAAGGCCAGATTTTTTCAGGCGTCTAGAAACATTCTTAGGAACGTTTCGCACTATATTACAAGTGGGAGACATGAATAGTATTTTGAATGCACGGAAGGAGGTGCAAAAGCTGCGAAAACTTGCTCAGAAACTTTCAGATGACACGTGAAGACTATAGGGACTGGTTAGTGATTAGCAAAGAGCCAACTTTAGAAATAAATAAATTAAAGAGAGAAGTTAGCAAACTAGAAGAGGTGATTAGTAAAGGTGTCGCGATAAACTTGCTAGCGGCGAGAATGGCACCTGACCATTTCTTCGACGCGAAACACAGAAGCTGCGTTGTCAGAGCTAAGGCCTGCATGCTCAAACTCAAAGGAACTAAAGCCATCCGTTAGCCCGAACGGTGGAAACGCGACGTGGCAACACAACCATGACCAGGCCTCGGGACAGGCGCATGGTACTGGTTATGAACAAATGTATACGGTTTTCCAGCTGCACTTCGCGCGGCTGTTTGGGGAGGGTGATGGGTTGACAACAGTAGCGGATTGAGTTCGTAGCTGGACGGCCTGTCGCGGCTCTCGGCAACTGACACGAGGTTCTGCGAAAAGCCCATAACGGCCACTGAAATACGGGAGGCGAGGAGCAATTTCGCAAGTCGCAAATCGCTCGGTTCGGATGGTTTGCCCTATGAATTCTATGTGTTCGTGCCAGATTTGTTTGACGGCCTCTTGGCAGACGTCAACCGTAACTGGCAGCATAACAGGAGGATTCCTAGTGCTATTAGTGAGTATGTGGTAAGCCTGCTGAGGAGGATACCAGCAATGGGGGAAGTTCTAGGGAATTTTCGGCCCACAACGCTGCTAAACATAGAGTCTAAGATTTTGGCCAAGGTGTTAGCGAAAAGGTCTGCGCTTGTCATCGATAGTCTGGTCGGGGAAGCGAAAACGTGTGCAAACCAGATTTCTGGAGGGTGAACATGTGTGGGCTCCGTTTGTGAGGCACGTCTTTTCGCAGCTCGTCTCTTTGACGGAGCTGCTGTCCTGGTTGAAGGATAGACCCAGACTTGGGCGCCTGGCACCTAAAATGTCGTCTGGCGCTCAGAGTCCCCTACCAGTCGGGCAATGGGATCGGTGAATGTTCTCCTTTAGCAACACATAGAGGATTAGTGGCTGTGAAATGCGGCAACGTCCTCGTGGAGACCTTGGGCATCAACAAAAACGAACTCGCTAGTCTGTTCGGGAGGACTTTCGGGTCGGGGACTACCTTGGATAATTTTTGGATGTCTTTGGCCTGGCAGTACTGCCGGGGTCGCTGCTGGTTCATGATAAAATCTGCAGGTAAGGATGTGCTGTCAGACGGGCTTTTCCGAGGTGTGCGGCGAAACCGTCTTACATGCACTCGTTCAGTGTCCGGGCATTGCTGACTTGTGGTGTTGTGTCTAACAGCTGCTGTCGCGTGTGGGACGGATCCATCTTTCAGCTGAATCCATAGTGATGATTGCCTCACCACCCTCTTTAAATCGGGCTGGTATGGCAGTTTTCTCTTGCCTGGTGGACGAGACGGGAAGGCACGAGGACAGAGATTGAAAGGCATGACGACAGAGACATTCCTCTTTGGTAGAGCCCTCATCAATTTTGTCAAGTTTTACTTGAAAAGGAAAGTGAAGGTGGAGAGGGAGATGTTGTCCTAGAATGAATTGATTGAAAGGCGGATGAAAGTTGCGAAAATGGCAAGAATGAATGGTACCGCTCTAAGTGTAGACTTGTTAGTCGGAGAAAAATAATTGGAGAGGACACTTGCTCTTGGTGTTCAGGGAGATCTTGGACGGCGTCGTTACTTGATTATCTCTTGGATAACCACATTACTATTATCCTTTTTCTTTCCTTCTTCTTTTCTTTCACTGTTGTATACTATGTATACTTCCCTTCCTTGTTTTGTTGTATACTGTGCATACTTTCTGTTTTTACTTTAAATATTTTTTATCATTTCCCTATATGTAAAACCCAACACGCTATGTTTGGCTCATCCTTCGCCCTGATGGCAAATAAAAGAAGCCATCATCATCATCTGTCGTGTATTGAACTTCTAATAAATATATAACAAATGCTGTACATTTGTTTAAATAATTAAAAACCGCCAGTCACATGGTATGCATGAGTTTTATGTGAACTTGTCCGGTTTTTTTTTTACTATATAACGGGGAAAAAAACAATCGAACCCATCTCTCTTTTGATTGTTTGCCTACTTGAATCGTATCGTAAGTTAAATTGTTTATACTGTTAATTTGCTATTTTGTGTCTAACGACACCTTGTCTTGCTGCTTACAGCGGTCTTGTTGGCGCTTTCCCCACTTGTTTTAAGGAGGAAGATGTATGCCTAGGAAACTTAAACAGGTTCAAAGAAATGGTTGAAAGGGAGGGGAACGACGTAAAGGTGTCCCCTCCCAGTGAGACTACGGAAGAAGTTACAAGAAGAACTATACTGTGTAGAACTTAAAGTGTGAAACACCAACGAATAAAAGTCGCAACCAAGTCAAAAGTTGAAAGAGTTCTGAGGCCCATATGGAAGGAAGTAAAATACTTCACTAGAGGAAGGAAATTTGCAACAGTGGAGGTGCGGTTTGCATCAGAGGCTGTGGCCAGGCAGCATGCCGTGACTCATCTCTACCCATATACATGAACCCGAAATTTCCCAATCCCCACCACAAAAAGAGAAAAAATGTATAGCATTTTATATTACAATCGGTTAAGAGAGGAGATAAACTCTCCAGCGTCGGTGGATGTATCAGAGTGTGAAGGATGGCCTGATTACGTCGAATGCGCTATAGTGAGTGACGAAGATCGGATTTCACTGAAGAAAAAATACAGGACGGACATTGTGGACTTGGAGAAAGAGATTGATATAAGTAAGTTACCACCAACGGTGGCCTTTTATCATATTTGAACTTGAGAACTTTTAACTGTAAATAATTAATGTTTTAAAAAGTGTGTTAAAAGTGTGTTAAAATGAGGTCTCTCAGATTGTGGGGTCGTGTGGCCTGCATTCCATCTTCCATTATTCATAACCATCTATTTCATTCATTTTTATTTCCACCCCACCCAATTATATGCTTGTCCATCCTTGTATTGTCTCTTTTCGTTTAGCCTCTGGTGGGTAATAAAGAAATCACAATCGATCCCATCATTTTGTGTTGGTTTCTCGACGTATAATGGTCAGTGCATATTGTATATTGTTTTTGGTTATATTGTTTTGCTGAACTGTTCTGTTTTTCAAACACTCCGTTTTCTGATTACGGCAGATTTTGCTAACGTTTTCCCCTGTTGTGAGAAGGAGGAAAATATAATTTTTGTGGGGTATTTACGCCCAGTTATTGTAAGAATGGACAAGTCTCCAGTTCCAGCCTGGAACCATGTTCAAGCCGATGTGTGAAAAATGCGTCAACCAACTTTGGAAACTGTGAAAGCAATGTCGGACAACAGGCGAAGAATTATTAAAGGAAGAAAGGACCAACTTTGCAGTAGCCGCTGGTGTTACACGCAAGAATTTGAACTGCGACCAGAAGGAGCTCATAAAATACAAAGGAATATTGAAAAGAGAGGGGAACAAAATTTAAGTTACCCCTCCCAGAGACAACTTTAGTCGTGGGGCCCGAGTAACCATCATTTCATCTTTCTCATTTTTATAATCATTCATTTTCATTTGATTTTCTAACCCCACTTCTAATGTCCTGTATTGTCCCCTCTTTGTTTGGTCCCTTTGTAGATAATAAAGGGCTTTAGTTACGGCCCTAGAGGAGGCATCGAGGTCTGGCTCTGCGTCTCGAATTTTAGCAGCGCGATTGGCGCCCAACCAACACCTCGAGGCTAAACACGAGGGATGCATTGTCAGAGCAAAGTTACGTGCAATGGGACAAGAGAGAATCAACGCTGCTGGAGTGACCCATGTGGTAGAGGCCCAACGTGGCAATGATGCTGCAAAAAGGTCTTTGACGGATCAAAAGGAGCGTTCGGTAAACGAACCTGAGTAGATGTGTAAGTTGTTTCATGAGCACTTCTCCCAGCTATTCGGTACGGGTGGTGGGCTGGAGCGGAGAGAGGATCTCACGGACTTTCTCACCGGTATGCTGCGTCTCTCGAGGCGGGAAGCAGAGTGCTGTGAGGGACCGATCACAGCTGCGGAGGTGGAGGAGGTATTATCGGATCGCGGCTGGGACAAGTCGCAGGTACTGGATATACCTACGAGCTATATTATAGTATGCCAGGCTTGTTTGGGAGTCTACACCAACTAGCACAGAATAGGTACATACCTGGATCTGTGAACCGAGGGGTTGTGGTGCTGCTTAGAAAGGACTCAAACAAGGGGGACGTAATGGATAATTTTAGATCCGTCTCTCTGCTTAAAGCAGAGTTGAAGATTTTAGCGAAGGTGTTAGCAAAATGGTTGGAGCAGGTCGTGGGTGGACTTGTGGGGAGGTGCAAGCTTGCGCCGTCCCTGGCAGGTCTATTTGCGACAATCTCCACCTTATACGCTACGCCTTAGGATGCTAATAGGATTCCTGGTAAAGGATGGGCTTTGGGCCATTTAGATCAGTCTAAAGAATTTGATAGGGTTGACCATCGGTACCTGACTGCAGTCCTCGAAGCGGCTGGGTTTGGCCCGACCTTCCGTGGATGGATGATCGCTCTTTCGGGTGAACGGTTTCCTTTTGGAGCCGTTCTGCATCGAGCGCTCGATCTGGCAAAGATGTCCCCTCTCCTCTCTGCTGTATGTGTTGGCTCTCGAGCCTTTACTGCGGAAATTGGCGTGTATGAGGAGCTCCCCGCGAGTTCTCGTATTTCGAAGGTCAGTTATGGCATATGTGGACGACATCACCATCATCGTATCCGAGGCCCAGCACTAACAATGGACTGTTAGAACATCTACGTCGGACTGTTATAATGCCCACTCCGGCATAACACTATAGCTAGTTACACAAGCAAAACACAACTATCTATGACCGACTTTCCGACGTCACAGTATTTGTAACGACTATCACATGCCACTCGTCACGTGGGAGGGGTGTTCCAATATTATTATTATCATCATCCCCATAACATCTCCTCTTTTAGGTTTTTTTCTTAGGCAGTGTAATTTTATTTCTTTTATTAGCAATAAATTTTTCATCATCTTACCTCCCTTTTTTGAGTTTTTTTTATTCAGCTACAATTTTAATATTTTTTCTTTTGGCATCCACTTAAGGGAACTCCATACATTTTCTTTTTCTCTCGCTTGTGCGTTTGGATTCATTTATTTTTAGTGGCGTTGGTACTTGAAAAATATCATATAACCATTCCATTGGTTCTTCCATTCTCTTGGGTTCGCTCTGAACGAATTTTTTATGTTGGTTCATGTATCTCTTGTAAACCCTTTTCTTTCCTTTTACCAAGTACAGCATTTTCCTATGCGCTTGGTAATCACGCCATCTTCCCAACTGTGTTTTCCGTTCTGATATGCCCTAACAAATACGTTTTCACTAATTTTGAAATATCTCGCTGTACTATCCATTGCATTTTATCTTTTCTTGCCAGGTAGCAATTTGTCGAAAACAGATTTTATTTTCCTCGCAAACATCAGCTCTGCTGGTGACATACCTGCTGGTGTATTTGGATTTGGTATCACCTAGTATACTCTTTGTGTAGGAATTGTTGTAGAGCTACCCCATCCGTGACTTCCTTATTCGACTTTTTTAAGACTCTCTTAAATGTATCGACAAAGCATTCTGCTTGTCCGTTAGATCTGGGATGGTATGGCACTGTAGTTACATGTTCTGTAGCGAATGTTTTGCAAAACTCTTTAAACTCATAAGATACAAATTGCGTTCCATTGTCAGACACTATCGTGTCTGGAACGCCAAATTTCGCAAACAGCTCGTATAGAAATTTTGTCGTAGTTAAGGAGGTTGGCTTTTTACACTTATACGTTTCTGACCATTTAGAGAAACTATCTACTACCCCGAAGTAGTATGAACAGTTTAAGGGGCCAGCAGAATCGATGTGTAATCTCGACCAGAGAACATTTACTTTTAGTCAAGGTTCACTTTTTATCGTCGGTAATTTTGCTGCTCGGGCACATCCTCGACAACCTTTCATTTAACTTTCAATTTTTCTATCCCTTTTTGGCCAGTACACGTAGCTACGCATTAAAGCCTGCATCCTCGAAATATAAGGATGTCCAACATGGAATTCCTTCAACACTTTATTTTGCAGTGTTTCAGGTATTACTACTCTTTGTGCGTACACCATCACAAATTAAGTATAGGTTAACGTCTAGGTTTCGTTTCGCACCGTTCTTTTTCCTATTTACTTTTCCTGTCCACAATATTCTTTTCATTTCTGTTATGAATTTGTCCTTTTCCGCATTTCGTTTTATGCCTTCAAGGGTCACCGGTAATTCGCGTACCACATTCCACATTACATTTTTTATTTCTCCTTCTGATCTTAATGCTGCTATTACCGTATCTTCATAGCTTGCAGTATTTCGGTATCAGTCAGGACAAACCATCCGCATGCCCTAGTTTTTTTAACGGTATACATTCCATCTTGTAATCATAATTCAATAATGTAGTGCCCCATGGCTGTAGTCTATTCGCTGTGTCTGCGTTGGTATTCCTTTTTTAGAACCGTATATTGACAGTTGTGGGTGATGATCCGTTTGTAGATAGAAACTACTTCCATGAATAAACCTATGGATTTTTTTTACACCGAGTATGATTGCTAACACTTCCTTTTCTATTTGACTATTGTTCCTTTCTGCTGGTAATAACGATCGTGACGCATGGGCTATAGCCTTTTTATTCCCATCATATTTGTGCAGAAGCACTGCTCCTACACCGTAATCACTCGCAACTGTAGCTTCTGATTAAAATGCTTTAACGATAGTTTTGATGTTTTTTAATTCGTCAACTGCCTTCTAGCACTTATCAGTCTAGCACCAATATGCATTTTTCTTTAACAAATCATTTATCGGGGCCCTTACATTGTGTATACTGGGGATATGAATTTGGTAGTAATTTACAAATTCCAAAAATGCTTGTAGCATAGTCACATTATTCAGCGTGGGCATACTTTTTTTTATCGCAGTTGCTCTGGATGGACCCGGTTTCCATCCGCTTTTATCTATTATCTGTCCCAATTATTTAATTCTTTTCAGAAAGAACTCGTATTTTCTTCATTTAAAACCGTATTCTCTTATCGTTTCGAATACTTATTTTACGTGTTCTAAATGTTGTTCCTGTGATTCGCTTTTTATTAAAATATCGTCTAAATAGGCGATAGCAAAATCACCGGCATTGTATCCATTACTTGTTGAAATATGGAAGGGGCCACTTTTACACCGAAGGGAAGCCGCTTAAATTTAAATAAGCCATAATGTGTATTAATGGCTAATAAGTGTGGGCATTCTTCTACTTGGATTTGTAAATATGCCTCTGAGAGGTTTCATTTTGAGAAGAATTTCCCTCCATTCAATTTTGCGAACACTTCCCCAGGATTCGGCAATAGGTAGTTATGTGAGATTTAGCAATCGTTTAACCCCGTTGAAAAATCTGCACAAACTCTTAACTTATTATTTTTCTGTTTTTTACGTAGACCGTAGGTGCTGCCGAATCTGAGTGGTCCGTTAACTTGATTATTCCAAGGCTTTCAAGTCTTCCAAGTTTCTTATTTACTTGTTCTGGTGCCGTGAACGCTACATTACATCTTGATTTAAATACAGGTGTTGTACTTTGTTTTACTACAATGTTTGCCTTTGTTTTAGTGCAGCAGTGTCCGCGATAACATCATCTGGAAATAAATGTTTTATTTTTCGTTTCAATCCCTAAGCCACATTTGAACCTTCCACTGAGCCGACTATATTCCCACAAAAAACACTTATGGGCGTATTCTACAATTTGAACAGTTCCATCCACTGTGTGCCGAATAGATTAACTGATTTTTTTTAAAGGCATACTTTTATCGTTTTCGTTTGGTCACGATATATCACATTACATGCAAATTCACCTACAAAATACAGTCTTTAACCGGTAACACCGTGTGCTGCTTTTGTAGATTTACTTAATTTTGGCTTACCAACATACTTCCAAGTTTCTTCATTCTCAATGGTAATATCACTTCCTGTGTCTAACTGTATCTTTACTCTTATATTTTCAATTGTCACATTTACGAATTTCTTCTCTGTCACATTACCATTTTCTTTCGATGACATTTTGTTTACTTTTTCTTTGTTCCAACGTTTTGTCATCTTGGTTTTACAGTGCGCTTTTACATGTCCAGTTTTTCCATAGCGGAAACATTACGCTTTTTTAAATGGGCAGTTTTTTTCTCAGCAAAACATGGGTTTGTTTCCTGACTTTCATCCTGTTTGTAATGTGTTTTAGTACACACTTGATTTCTATTCTGCTTGTTTCGCATTTGTTTCTCCAGGGAGCAATCTTTATGTTCAATTTTCTCTGTGTCGTGCCTTAAATTTACTATTTTTTCAAACTCTTCTGACACTTGTAAGGTTACAGCTTGGTTTTGTTCCAGCTTAGTAAGAATTCTTGTTCTTACTTCTGCGTCTTTTTCTGCAGTTAGTCCCTGAGTAAATATCAGGTACTTGAACATAGCTGGCGTTAACCCATTCAGTTTGAGCTTTTCATATTATCTGTTAACTCTACCAGCATATGTGATGTATTACTCCTCGTTCTTTTCTAGGTTCAAACATTTCCAGCGTGTATTGAACAACGAGCTCTCTCGCTAAAAAATTTGCACAATATGTCCATTGTATTTCTAAAGTTTGTCAGAATTTTTTCGGGTGTACGTAATTGCTATAATGCTCATGTTCTCCTGCTGCCAGTTTTCTTAGGATTAGACGCGTTTTCATATCGTCGTCCCAGTCTTCGCACCCTTTATTGAAGATCTGTTCGTATAGTACGCCTCGAAGATAACTGCTTCGTCTGGTTCATACTTAAATTCCGTTATTGAGTTTGCAGCATAATCTGGCGAGAACAACTTTTCAGAATGTTTTGACAACTTATTATTCATTAATTGCAGTATTTGTTGCTATAATAGTAATTGTTGTTGTTGTTCTTTCAGTTGTTGTTGATGTTTTTGCAGCTCGAGCAAACCTGCCAACAAATCTTAATTTTACGATTTTGTATCTCGTAAAATTCGCACAAAATACTTTTGGGAGTTTCGCAACTCCTTGTAAATTTGTTTAATCCTCGTGCGTTTGTCGTACCGGTTAGATTTGAGAAGAGGGAAGAAATACTACTAAAATATCGATAGAAGGCTGTCTCCCAGAAATTGAACCAGAATGGCTCCTGGCAGCAGCATTCACAAAGATAAAGGAGGAGGTTACTTTAATGGAACTCGAGGAAAGAAGTGTCCAGAGTTGGTGTGGCAAGAGTATAAGAGCGACAATTCAAACCATAGCGGAGGACATTGATGAAATGCCGAATTTCATCATCCTGCCAGAAGATTCAAAATTGATAGTAATAGTACAGTGCAGAGTCCGAAGGTCCTACGGATGCGGCATGAAAGGGCACATAAGAGAAACGTGCCCCCGGGCCCTGCAGTCTGAAGCACTAGAAGTTGTTCAGAAGGCGGGTGATAGACAGTAATGGAAAAGGAAGTCCCTGACGACAAGGGGGAAAGGCAGGAGGAAGTGATAGAGGAGAGAGAGAGATGGACGCGACAGGGGACAATGCACAGATGACATCAGCAGAGGTAAGCGATGGAGAGTGGGCGGTGGATGGGAGGAAGAGAAAGAAAGTCTTAAAAACAAGAAATTTCAAACTTGAACACGCAAAAACGGACCGACTTGAACGCACTAAAACGGACCGACTCGAACGCACAAAAACGGACCGGCTCGAACGCACAAAAACGGACGGGCTCGAACGCACAAAAACGGACGGGCTCGAACGCACAAAAACGGACGGGCTCGAACGCACAAAAACGGACGGGCTCGAACGCACAAAAACGGACGGGCTCGAACGCACAAAAACGGACGGGCTCGAACGCACAAAAACGGACGGGCTCGAACGCACAAAAACGGACGGGCTCGAACGCACAAAAACGGACGGGCTCGAACGCACAAAAACGGACGGGCTCGAACGCACAAAAACGGACGGGCTCGAACGCACAAAAACGGACGGGCTCGAACGCACAAAAACGGACGGGCTCGAACGCACAAAAACGGACGGGCTCGAACGCACAAAAACGGACGGGCTCGAACGCACAAAAACGGACGGGCTCGAACGCACAAAAACGGACGGGCTCGAACGCACAAAAACGGACGGGCTCGAACGCACAAAAACGGACGGGCTCGAACGCACAAAAACGGACGGGCTCGAACGCACAAAAACGGACGGGCTCGAACGCACAAAAACGGACGGGCTCGAACGCACAAAAACGGACGGGCTCGAACGCACAAAAACGGACAACAAAGACAAATCAAAGCATTAAGGAGAATAAAAAAAACAGTAGCAACCAGTGGCCCAGGAACAAAATTTACTTAGGTGGGTGCAAACTCAGTTCCAAAATTTGGCACTACTGGAGAAGTGTGGATCCAAGTTCTGGGAGTGTACATGTCACAAATTTGCGCATGCGCACGCGTTATTCGTAAGTAGTTGAATTTAGCACACAGGTAAAAAACGAGACGTTCGCTACTTGCTGTAAATGGAGAGTGGGTTATCCATCTAATACAGGAAGAAAATTGCAGATAAATTGAATAAAAACATGAAAAATAACAATGATATTTCATTGAAAAGTAAACCATTCTGAAAGATAGTTCAGAATGTTTTCAAAACATTTATCTCCAGCTTTTCCCATATTTTATTAAGGGTTAGGGATTATGATTAGGGTTAGGTTTAGAGTTAGGGTTTAAAGTTAGGGGAGATGAATGTTTTTTTTTTTTTTCAGTATTCAATGATTATTTTTCACTTTTATATTCAACTTATCTGCAATTTTCTTTTTGTATTACATGGATAACCCCGCTCCTTTTACAGCAAGTAGCGCGAATCTGCGCATCTCGTCATTTGCCTTGTGAGCTAAAATCGACTACTTACAACTGAAGCGCGTGCACGCACAAATTTATGACATGCGCGCTCCCAGAACTCGGGTTCACACTTCTGTAGTACCCAAAAGTTTTACAAACAAGGTGAAGTTTTCTAATTTGGGTATCAAAACAAACAAATGTTCAATAATAACTTATATTATGAGGATCGACTGGAAAGTTAACAGGCTGACCAATATATTCTCAGAGAATGTGACCAAATGAAGTTCATTTTTAAATATTAGTTTCTTTTCTGCTTGATTTCACCTTCTGAAATTTTAAAATTAAGCGAAAATTTTCAAATTTGATATATTGGTGTAATTTTTCCCGTTGAATCTGATGCTATTCACTTATTACAGAAAAACTTTAGAAAACTGTAACAAAGGTTTAAAGTTTGATCATTTTCCCTCCATCAGAGAACAGGATGTGGAAGCTGGCATTTTATACAAGGTGACAACATTACAATGTTAAAACGTTCAACGATGGAACTTTTAATAAAGTTTTGTGAAATGTTGGATAAACATACTGTTGGTTTAGTTCATGTGAACAATACACAATTTTGAAATTGGAATAAAATTGAGGCAATTGAAAAGTGAAAATCAAACAGAAAAGATATCTACATACTTCTTTCAGCGATTCATTGCTTCGATTGCCTTGGAAAAGAAACTATCCTGTTAGTTAAACAAGTTTTCAACAGCTGATAAGACATCATCACTATGATATTGGTTCCAAGCCGAGTATTTTTTTTATATATGTAGGGATATAGATAAGATGAGGTCAAATCACTAAAGTAGGGAGGGTGGCTTAGCAGTTCAAAGCCAATCACACACAGCAGCCATCGAAACCAATTACTTGTGCACTGGAGTATTTGTTTCGATGAAAGAAAAACATACTCGGCAGTTTTCCTTGCGTTTGGCCTTGATAGCCTTTCGCAACTGCCTTAGAAAGGTGGCACAGTACAGCACTCTCCATTGATGGTGAGAGCCTTTGAAAGTAGTCAATAAACACGATGCTTTTTGCAATCCAAAATACTGAGGCCATCACCTTCCCTGCAGATTAAACGATCTTGATGACCTTCTTTAGAGTAAGTGTTGAAGAGTGTCTCCACTGTTAGATTATCTCTTATTCTCTAACTCAAAATGATAAACCCAACACATTTAAGGAAACTGGATTTGCCTCAAGCAATGTCAGATATTATCGAAATGTGATCAGCCTGGTGCCCTTTTAATCAGGTGTCAGAAGAAGCAACACCCACCAAGCAGAAACTTTCATCATGCCAAATTTATTGTGTAGAATATTCTCAGCCCTCACACGTGATATGCTAATAACATTAGCAATTTATATTTTCTCTCCAGTGGAAGCAGTTGCAGACTGTTCAGATCATTAGTCTTCTCAAAATTATCTCTGCTCAAATCAGTTAATCAGCTTTGCACTGTTGATAAAACTGGAGCATCATCCTCCGATATATCAACATGTCCTTGGGGACTAAATCATTTTTCTACAGGTACTTGATAACAGCATGATGCCAAATTTTGTTCATCTTGAAGAGAAGCCACTAATAGTTACTTTTGAAGTTTTCTCTGAACATTCAAATGTCAGTTTACCAAGAAATAATGAAGCTATAAGAAGTGTTAAAATGGAAGTAAGCCGAGTTTTTGCATCACTCCATAATACACACGTATATGAAAAAAACTGCATCAACATATTCCAAAAGTTTTCCTACGCTCACACGTTTTGTTAATGAAACGTTTTGTTTCATGAGGGTGTGCAAAGTGTTTTCATCGTATGTGTAAGACGGTGTTGTCATTGTGGTACGGAGCCAGGTCTTCAAATTGCAAAGTGCACTGAATGTTCTTTTGCTTGATGCAACAGATACAGGTGAAGACAAGACAAGCTGCATTAACACCAACACTTGTGGCATACTAGAACGAAAAATAGCATCACACTCTCCATTTATCAACTATGTCATTAAATAATTTAGGCAAATTTTCCCTTTCCGTCCATAGGCTAGCAAGAAGTTTGATTTGAGATGACAGTAAGAGCAAATCAAAAGAAGCAGGTAGATGTGCATTTTCAAAGTTAAATACTCCACAATTGACTGCTGACAACAGCAACTCCACTCGCTCAGAGCATACACGTATTCCCTGTTGCTGAAACCGGCGAGTCAATTCATTTTCAATGACAGCCACTATAGAGAAAAATTGCCGACGCCAGTCATCGGTGACAGAAAGAGCAACTTCTTCAGTAGTTGTTGTGTACCTAAAGCGCAGTGGTGTATTTCTAGATCGCGAAATGTTGGGTATTTTCACCAAGTCAGAAGAGGATACTTCATCAAAATATTTTTCAAAAACCTTCACACTTCTCATTTTTGAAAGAGAGGTTTTCAACTTTTCAATCAATTTCAAGCAATCACCGGCTGTCGTGCCTGGACGCTGTAAGCTACGTGCCACTGGCTCACATACCCCAAATATATCCCCAGCGATTTTAATGCCGAACAAAGTGGAACCTTTGCCAGATTGTTTTAGCAGCCCTTTAACAGTAGCCTTTGTTGTTGCTCTTAACGATGAGTCATTAAGGTCAAGCAAAAAATTTTGAATATTCTTATAATTGTTTTCTGCTCATTTCAGTGATGTTGCTCTAATGCACCACCGAGTTGGACACACTGCTTGCAACATGATGACATTCTCACCACAAAGATTTGTCCATTGTGCTTTTCTTTTTGGTGACTTTTACAAAAATGGCGTGTTGATGAACAAAGTTCAGTGCATCAGCTACAACGGTAAACTTAGAACTATCTTCTTGGAGGACAAGGTCTAGAGAGTGGTTTCCACAGTGTACAAAATATGTACCTGGGAATAAATTTTTCAATCGCATTTGTACACCTGAAATGTTTCCACTCATGGTACTTGCACCATCAAATGAAAAACAGCATAGCTTTGAGTCAAGTGAAATGTTTGGGCGACAAAAAATATCTAGAAAAATCTTAGTCAGTGTCTTCGAAGAGCAGTCAGGGGGATTATAAAAACCTAGAAAATCCTCATTGACATTCAGGTCTTCAGAAACGTACCGGACAGTGATTGATACTTGTTCCATGCCAGAGCAATTAGTGGTACCATCACATATAATGCCAATAAATCTGGAATTTTCTACTTTTATTTTGATCTCATGTAAAATGTTATGAGCATATGCCTCTAAAATTTCATTTTGAGTTGTATCAGAGAGGAAATTGTCCCGACGCTTAAACCACTGACTTACCTCTGCACTGCATTCTTCAGCAAGTTCCCTTACAAGATTTACGAAGT
>NC_142942.1:26112009-26134509 GCF_046866305.1 Octopus bimaculoides | reverse complement strand
TTTTCCCCACTTTGTGCTGTCCTTGTACCGTCCCCTCTGTGTTTAGAGGGTCAATTAAAAATATACAATTGATTCCATCACTCTCTCCTCTCGTTGAATTGGTAATCGTATGCATTACTTGTTACTGTTACTGTTAATTTAATGTTGAACATTGTTGTTTTTGTGTGTTGTTAAAACACCTTGTGTTGTTGCCGTGCGGCAGTATTGTTAACGCTTTTCCCCTTGCTTGAAGGAGGAAGCGCTACATTTGTTTTCGAGCCTGAAGTACGAAAGTATAAGTTCGTCCGCCATACAGTCACCGGAGGAGGAGCTGTTAAAATGTATTGACAGTATGGAAAGGAAGCAGGGAGGTGATGAAAATGTAAAGAAAAGAAAAATTTTGCGGCTGTGGCCGGAGTCCCCAAGGAAGGAATTTGTTGTATTACGCGGGAGTTGGAGGGGTGCAAGGATATAATGAGAAGAGAGGGGGGCACGAAGTCAAGGTAACCCTCCCTAACGAGGATACAAGGTCTACGACATTAAAGACATTTGCGTACAAAGCGTACAATTTGAAGTTTAAAAGAATTGAGGTTACAACAAAGCAACAGGTGGAAATGGCATTAAAGTCCATCTGGCAGGACATTACATACCTTGCCAGAGGGAAGAAGTACACAACGGTAGAGGTGCGGTTGCAAACCGAAGAGAAAGCCAGGCAGCACTCAGTGACCTCCATTAGGACAGACGAGGTGGTTCTTCTGCCAATTTACTTTGGAAGGTGCGCTATCAAGGTAAGGGTTGAAGAAATCCCTCCAGAAGTCGATGTTGCCTGGCTTGTGATGGTGATATTGCTCAGGATAGAGGATAGAAGTGTGATCCTCCAGGCTATAAGGATTCCGCATAGAAACTGGTAAGGGCAAGGACTGGAGATGGTCATCAAGGCCTCTCTGAAGGATTTGGAGAATATTGTAAACACCATAATGGTGGGTGACGAAATAAAACTAAGGTTTGTGGTGGATGGTAGAAAGCCCCGTTGTTTCAAGTTTGGCCAAAAAGGCCACATAAGGGCAGAGTGCCCTCTGCCGTCCCGGATATGCACCAATGGTCTTTCCGGCCAGGAAAGAAATCGCACCTCCACCTCCTGCAATGAAAAATGCATTGGGAGGAGCCTTGCGACGAAGAAAAGAAGGAAAACCGAGTGGAGGAAGTAGCAGAGAATGAGTGGAAGACAATTAATAAAAGTAAGAGAAAAAGAGAAGGACCCAATCCGTTTATGTTTACCCCCACCCTACCCCACCCTACCCCACTCAAACTCATCCTACCCCTACAGACACCAACCCTCACCCTATCCCACCATACACTAACCCAACCCTGCCCCCACAGATACACAAACAAACACAGAGGCCTCAGATCCCCCAGTGTTGCATTATATTATACAATGCCCTGAATGAAGAGCTGTTAAAAGAGTTGGAGAAAATAAACACCATGGAAAAAATTGATAATTCTATGCGCGAGGGTTTTCCCACACATGTAAAATGTGCTCTCATTAAGAGATAGTGCTATTGCAAACTGAGAGAGACGTTCGGGGAGACTATTCATTCCATAGAAAAGGAAATCGTCAAGGAAACACTGCTTGCAACAGTGAGTCGACAAGATTTTATTTCATAGACTTTAAAAGAACTTGAAAGTTATAAATTGTGTTAAAAAGTTTCAATGAGGCCACTTGGAATGTGGGGTTCGAGTGGCTATCATTTCACCCTTTCATTAATTTCATACCATCCTTTTTTACATTCATTTTTATTTTCCCCACTTTGTGCTATCTTTGTGCCGTCCCCCTTGTGTTTAGGTCCTTAGTGTTCAATTAAAAATAAACAATTGATTCCATCGCTACAGTATCACGGTTGATGGTGTCACCCCTTCTCATACGTTCTGCTGTTGGTTGTGCATCCGCAGTTTACGGCTATTTGATCCTTGTTCATATACCTGTGCTTATGAAATCAGAAAATTACAAAACTTGAGCTCATCGGCGCCGCCATCGTCGTCGTTGTTTATTACCAAATCTTTTTTCGGAAGCTGCGTGAATTTGTACTTTGTTTTCCTTATTAGAAATCTTTTTTGCTAATTTTACTGTTCTATCTTGTTTCTTAGCTGACCAGAACCATAAAGCTTTTAGTTACTTGCTCGACGGAGTTAAATTTCAAAAGAGTGAAATTGTTTTTCGAGACACGAAAATAATTTCAAAATGGCGTAGTCTTCGTTTCCGAGCCAAGAAGAGAGGAAGGTGAGAAAAGGTTTTGAAGTTGAAATCGTCTTTCACTGGCAGTTTCTCCCACATCATTCTTCTGACGTAGTTAAAAATAGCAATAACAATACCAGTAACCACAACAGCACTAATAACAGCAATAGCAGCAACATGTCAAGCAAAGAAGCTCAAAATAATAACAATAATAATAATCAGCAGCAGTAACAGAGACAAGCCGTGCATTGTCAACACTACCACCACCACCACCACCACCATGAATATCATTACTGCCGTCACTGCCATCATCATCATCATCATCATCATCAACAGCCAAATAAGAAGTAATAGTGACAATAATAACGACGAGTCTAACACTCAACAGTGTTAAACGCCACCCAAAATTACTTCTATTACACTGGTCTGTATGATTTCTTTTATTGGCTGTATGGCATCTTTTTCTGAATATATATGAAACACAATAAGTCATTGTGTTTTTTATTCATCTCTATCACATCAGGTTGTCAAGTTATACGCAGACGTTACTTTTCTCTTTTTGTATAAGTTAATGATAAATTAAATATTGACTTAAATATCTAATATATATATTTTTATTTTCAGTCAGTGAATATGTCTAGAAACTGCATCAATTCACCAGATATATTCTGCTATGTCTGCGGGCAATTCACCCCTTCAGATTCCCGGAGCAATATTACTCCTTCGTTGAAGTGCTGCTATTTAGCTTATTTTGGCTGCAAATTGGGAGACTAGGACAAGCCATTTGCACATCACAAAGCTTGCAAGAGTTGCATCAGTAAGCTTCAAATGTGGTCAGTTGGAAAACTTAAATGTATGCTCTTTGGAGTACCAATGGTATGACAGCAGATGAACCACTGCTACTTTGGATTCAACAAGAAGACGAAAGATCGCATAATATACCCAAATATTCCTTCAGCAATAAGGCCTGTTCCACACTCAGATGGTATTCCTGTACCTGTGCCACCTGGGACACAGGAAATTTCATCAGAGTCTGATACTGGTGATACTAATGAGATGGAAGTAGACTATGAGCCACCAACAAATGACGATCCCAAATTATTCAACCAAGTTGAACTCAATGACTTGGTTAGAGACCTTAACCTTCCAAAAGAAAGTGCACAGTTACTTGGCTCTAGACTGCAGGAATACTACAAGCTTCTAGCTCCTGGAACAACATTCGCTTGGTACCGTCATCATGAAGCAGAATTCACTCAGTTCTTTGAGAAAGAGGATTCTTTAGTTTTCTGTTTAAATATTTCTGGCCTTATTGAACACATGATGTCGTACAAAGCAGATGAACGGAGGCTCTTCATTGATTCTTCTAACAGAAGTTTAGAGGCTGTTCTTCTCTACAGTGGCAACACAGCTGCATCTGTGCCAATTGGCCATAATGTCCAAATGCCAGAAACTTACGAAAATATGAAGACAATAATAACTGCAATCAAGTACCATAGTCACAATTTTCTCATTTGTGGTGATTTAAAAGTTATTGCTCTCCTACTAGGTCTTCAGGGGGGGGGGGGGGTACACTAAGTATCTCTGTTACTGTGTCTTTGGGATAGTAAGGCAGACAGCCAGCACTATGAACAAAATGACTGGCTACCAAGAACCAGCTTCTTACCCCGAAATCAAACGTGAAAGCTGTGCCACTAGTTGACACCCCAAAAATTCTGCTGCCACCACTCCACATCAAATTAGGGCTTATGAAATATTTTGTGAAGGCCTTGAACAAGACTGGAGCTGCTTTCAAGTACCTGGAGTCGAAGTTTCCTCGTATAAGTGAAAGCAAGCTAAAAGCAAGCTAAAAACAAGAATCTTTGTTGGCCTTCAGATTCGGTAATTGATGCGGGACAAGCATTTTGAGGAAGCACTAGCAGGTATCGAAGTGAATGCCTGGTTTTCCTTCAAGAAGAGTGTCCAAAACTTCTTGGGAAACAGCCGCTCCCCAGAATATGAAAAAAAAAAAATGATCCGAGACCTGATTTCAAGTTTCCAACAATTTGGGTCTAGAATGAGTGTGAAGATGCATTTTTGCACTCGCATCTTGACTATTTTCCCAAGAATTGTAGGGACTACAGTGAGGAACAAAGAGAGCGTTTCCATCAAGACATTTGCACCATGGAAACTCGATACCAGGGCAAATGGAATGTCAGCATGGTGGATTACTGCTAGTCATTGAAACGTGATGGTCTCGATGCGCATCACAAGCGGAAATCAAAGCGGTCCTCGGTCCTTTGAATCAATATGTAGGCTAACCATTAGGAGCATATTTTTTTACATTCATTTGGTTTGATGTTGATAATTCTGATTCATTTCATGATGAACGTGGTTAATTTCCTGTTGATTTGGAAAACATATGTACTTACAACTTACAGAATGTGCCTTTCTTTAATTACTTGCTTCATTTTAATAAAGTAACGATTTATTAAAAATTCACATTTTTTATTATTAATAATTTGTATTTTATTCAACATCCTTGTGTGACGAAGCAAAATGGTTCAGATATTTAAAATCAGCACCTCAAGAATATTTAACATCACATCCTTGAATAAAAATAATAAAAAAAATTCCCAAATGCAGACCAGTGTTATCAAAGTCACAATTGTGTTTGATGTCATTCCATTTGAGAAAAAATACGAACATTTAAATCAGGCAGAGAAACATATAAACTGACTGAAACAGAGAAAAGAGACGCTTAATATACAGTAACACCTTTTAGACCAAACAGTAAAGAAAAACAATTTTGTATAAACACTTATCGAGGGAAATACATGAATTAGAGCACCAACAGCGTCGTTGGACGCTGGACAGGTTAAATTTATCAGGTGTCAGGCTTTGGCTTTAGAAACTATTTTGTAACCTAAGCTAAAGTGGGGGCTTGTAATCCAAGCTAAAGTGGGCACACAGATTTGACAATCGACCATTCAGTTTCTTCGTTTACATTTTGCAGAGCCACGCATGCATTCTGATGAGATTATTTTTACATGTTTTGTCCAAAGTGATAAAACACCCGACGTGGTTGCCTTTCGTTGTGGGTACTAGAAAACACAATGGTATTTAGACATGTCCCTTGTTAGGGGTTCATATTCCGCCGGCTCAGCTTTGCTTTCAGCATTCCACTCTGGAGTTTTTAGCTAAAATACTAGCCCTGTTCTGGTTAAATATAATTGTTTATACTCAACCCTCTTATTCTTTCTGGGGAGGCTGTTGACATCTCTTCATTGAGAGATCTTTTACAAAAATCTTACATTGAAAACTTACACTTCCGAATTTCGGTTAAAAGATCGTTTGCAAGGAAAAATATCAGACATCATTGCCAAAGCTGCGTAAAGACCAATTTTTTAGTGACATGACAATGCTTATAATAATAATAATAATAATAATAATTGATGATGATGATGATGATGATCGTTGCTCCTGTTGGTTTCGACGTATGTTTGTTTGAAGGAGAGGACTTAAAGTTAAAGAGTAATAAAAAAAACTCAAAACAAACAAACAAGCTGCATTTATTTGTGATGGATGCGTGAATGTAATTTGAGTCTAGGTATAGATTTTGTTATGAAGTCGCAATTGGGACATTGATGATTTTGATTTTGCCTGAGATTGGGCAAGTGTGTTTGTTGATTGTTCTTTTTCTTCAACTCAATTTGTTTTGTTGCATCGTGAGACATTTTACGCCATGCAGATCGATCTAGGCATTGACTTTCCCAAGATCAGGTTAACCTATAGAAATTTTAGTGATTGCTTCAGCTTATCTGTACACCTAAGGACAGGTCTTCCTTTGTCGCGATATCCCTCTATTTGTTGGCCATACATAAGAATTTTCGGAATTCGGTCATTGTTCATTCGAACATGTTCTATTCATCTGCATTGAATGCTAATAATAATTTAATAATGATATTCTTTACCACAAAGGGTCCACAAAAACCTTTGGGGACAGTACTGGAAAATACAATGTGGGGTTACAAGAAGCGTGTAAAAAGTAAAAGCAGTAACAATATGAATTTTAACAACGAAAAATTCCCCAAAAGAGGGAGACTTCCTAAGGATGCTTGTAGAAACTCCACAAAACCACAGTCACTCTAACCACTAGAGTAAGTGCCCTCTCCACATCATCTTCCTTGAATCTACGTGCGCATACCTGGACCATTCTCGTCACATTCATCCACCTTTCAACAAAATTTCTAGGAGGCAGCGCCTTCCTCTCTACCTCCATCGTCTTTTTAAAGTGAAACTTGAAAGTTGATGGAGGCTTGGCCAAAGAGGAAAGTATGCCTTCATCTCTTGCAATCTGGTTCACCCCAACCTCTTTCGCTAAGGCCACCAGACAAATAAACACTGCTTGCACTTCCCGCTCAAAAGAAGTCGGCAGGACGATCTTCCCAAAGGACTCAACTGATAACCGATAAATGTTCGACATAGATTCACAAGTCAGCAGTGTTCGGGAACTGGATGAGTGTGTGCATAAAAGTTTCATAGCTTTTAGAGTTTAACACTGCCAGGCCAGGGATTTCTAGAAATTATCCATGGGTCCTGGTCCGAAAGTCGTCCGATGCCGAGAGTCTCCACTAACCCTCTTTAGAACGCCGAAGTGGAACTTCCACCGACCGCATTGGCCGACTGATAGAAGACCATGAGCACCCCACAACACTCTAGGTGTCAGGCGCCTTCCTCGATCTACGCTTGATCTAGGACTGCAGCTCAGTCAAAGACACGAGTTGCGGAAAAGCTAGTCTGACAATTGGCCACCACACCTACTCACCGTCAAGAAAGCCCGGGAAATGTAGCCTGAGCGCATGTCTGTGCATCAGCAGCCACGGCATGACCAGTCCTCCATTCAGCGGATGTTAACAAATGGAGCGCCTGGCCAGTGGAACGCATCCCTTCAACAAAAAGCGGAAGAGTCCGCGCCCCATTTTGGTCAGGGCAAAGCACGACGGTCAAGCGGGAATATTTAACAGAAGCGATGTATTCATTCGCCATTTCTTCCCGACCTTTCAGAGAGAGCTTTCACTTAGCCCATTTCTGAGTGAGATCGACCACTCTGCATGTCACCTTGTCCTAGTTCTTCTCAACCTGGTGATCCGGGCCAAACCAGATCCCAAGCAATTTAACCGGTCCCTCCGCCCAGTGTTCCACCACAATATTGGACAGCATGGACCTACTTCTCCAGATACCGAGCTGCAGGCTCACTGACTTTTTTTGGTTAATTTTTACTCCTGTCACCGCCTGAGCTGTGATGATCAAATCTATGTGCCTGGTGTTCGACACTATGACGGTGACGTTGCCTGCATATGCTGATACGGTTCTCTCATATCATACTTCGCGCAGGATGCCTCTCAACGTCTCCAGTTTCCGTAGTAGTGGCTTTAGAGCCGGTACATACTGAAGGAACATTCTTGACGGACCGAACCCATGGTGTTGAATGGATCCGATAAGTAACCATTCACCCGAACTACCGAGTAGATGTTGACATGCTTTGAAGCAATCTAGCCACGGAAAACGGGACTGAAACCGGCCGCCGTGAGAACAGCCGTCACATATTGGTAGTCGGTCATATCGAAATCTTTTGATTGATTGAAATCGTTGTTGGCTCTACCTGTATCAGCTTCGTTACCTTTCTTTACCCACCTATCTATGATGTATGGCATGAGGTGGGGGTTGCTGTGGATGGATCTGGTGGAGAAGGGGCATTACCCCGAAGAAAAACGTCAACCTCTTAACCAACACATTGGTCAAAATTTCGAAATCTGTGGTTTTGTTGTTACGCTGCGCCTCTGCCACTCGGGCCTATCGAGCAGCTTCTGTTTTCTCGTTTCTTAAAACACGCACCTTAGCTCTGACAATGCATCCTTCATACTTAGCGTTGAAGAACTGATCCAAGGCCAATTTCACAGTGAGCACGTCTGTTGCGATGCATTTCTTAAGTGCCTCTTCTAAGTTTTTAAGTGTCTCTCTATTCTATTTCTTTCAATCACTAACGCCTAAAGAAGTAAACCACCATTTGTTGTTGACGATTTACCCATCAACGCCCACTAGGTCCCTGCCTACGAATCCTATCGTGCAAATCACAAATTTGTGGTCTGAGTTGTCGACGATTTTAAAAAGCGGACAACTTATACTGTCCTTTTCTACTAGATACGACCTAAATACGACATAGATAACGCGATGCGGTTTGTCCATGTCTACACTGGCATATTCGGGAAATCCAGTTAGTACCTGTGAGACAGTTGAAAACGTTTGAGCTTTTGCACCCCACCCGTCTAACAGCGAGCTCCATAAAATCTAAACGTGCGTCCAAGATAGTATTCTAGTCACCCATTAGCACTAAAAGTCGAGACGTTCCCAGGAAGACCTCCAGATATCTGAAGAAATCCATTTGTCTTGCCCTTGCTGGAACATAAACAGCAACCAGTCTATCAACTTACTTTCTGGGTCCAGAGAGGTGGCCTTTATTTTGAGATCCAAACCTTTCCGGATTAACATTATAGTTCCACCCCACGAATTCCAGTTTACATGGAGATTAGTAAATTTCGCAGCCACCGAAAATGGGTATGGAAGCTTGTCATTTGGAAAATCTGATCTCACTGATAGCCACGACATCTATACTTAGTGACCTGAAGTCATTGGGTAGGTGGCCCTATTTCCAAAGCGATCCTGGTCACATGAAGTTATACTGCCTATTCTGAGGAAGGCCATGTTTTTCAGAGAGAAGGATATTGAAAGAATCACTCTTTTACGGAGAGAGACAGGTGTTCTGTCCTTCAGACTATTTGTGGATGTTTCCACATGCATTTCTTTGTAGAGTCTTTTCTTTATGATTCTACGAAAACCATTCATTGCTTTGAGATATTTTACCTTCAATTTTATTTGTAAGTTTGTTGCGTTGTTTTTATAATTTTTATTTGAAGTAGCTGAATAACCGCCCGCCGGGCGGTCAATTCAGCTAGTACATATCTAAATTCCTGTTCATAGTTTGAAAGTAAAAAGTGAAACCTACTCCAATTTTCTTAAAGAATTTCCTTATAGACAACGTTGTCATTGTAGATTCCTTTCATATTCTTATACCCTGAGTCCAAAGCCAAAATATGCATATTATTTCCAGAACCAAAGCCAATATATGCTCATCGTTCCCAGAACCAAACAGGGCTTCCATTATCTCAGTCCACTTTGGGTTGGTTGTCATAGTGATGAAATAGTGTGGCTTTCCAAACCCTCTCACCAGAGCCATTCCAGCTTGGAAACACTCCCTGTAAAACCGAGAACCAGTATGTGATGGCGAAAGAATGATTTTAGACAATACGTCATTCATGTCACCATTTGCAATAGCATCCAGAAAGCCCTGGTACTTTTTAGCCTTAAGCTGTTTCCTGAGTTCTCAGGAAGTGTAATCGATCTTGCTTTATCTTTGCATATGATCTACTACATAATGTTGCATCAGATGTCTACTTTTCATTAGGCTATTGAACTCATACATACTTTCTTACCTGAAACTGATAAGAATAAAAGTCACATTCAGTGATATTTTTGCTTCGGTCATTGTCTTTCAAGAGCACATTCCAGCCATCTTCCCCATAGGGAAACAGAAGTATATAATGAAGAGGGTCATAGGTTCTGTGGATTTGACAATGTAGTCTAATTTCCCATTGCTCTCTCTGTACTGCATACAACATCTGCAGGTTTAACGTTTGGATTATTGGTGTCATCTCCCACCATCATCACATCATAGCAACTTCTGATGCAGCCGGTGGATTATAGGCTCTCTCATGTGACCCAGCAGGAATCAGCTGTTTGTGATGACTTATAATGATATCACCGGTAGAACATTTTCCTGGTGCAGAGTATTCCTTAATTATATCAATATCCTGTTTAAAACTTTTGACATATGGATTGTGCATATGCAGTGCTCTCTGCAAGTCTAGCAGGATGTTCTCATTAAGGTCATTGTCAGCTCCTCTGAATGACAACCTGTTTCTCATCTCATTTTCAGTGTCAACGAAATATAGCTGTGCATAGACTGGCTTCCTATTTACTGCTGGTAAGAGACTTCCTATGCGGTGATGCAACTTTCCTTGAATCTTGGAAGTAGGCTTAAAAGTGCTACCACCCTGTGGTCCAACTGGTGGATTATCCAGTCCAAATGAAGCCATAGCCAGTAGATTATTGTAGTCACAAATTTTGTTCAGAAACATTTAACTGCATAGATTAACATCATAGTACTTAGCTATGAATTCTGGGGGCTCTTTTATCTGTGGAACTTTGTCATTGCTAATTTTTCCTTTGCCACAGCAGAGGGTAGTTTTCTCAGCACTCCAAAGGTAAGCTTTGCAGCCATGACATATTCTGTTAAAAATGTTTTCTCAGTAGTGCAACATAAGGCTTGGGTTTCGTTCTTTCTCATGAAAATCTGCCACATCAACTTCCATAGCCATTCTCTCAGTGTCAGATCTTTGCCTGGTTGTTTGCTTGTCGCTGCTGAATTTACGGCAGCGACGTGTTTTCTCTAGAGTCCTGTTTGCTCAGCCGATCAATATTTGTTCGTGCTTTTCTGTGTTCTCAGCTGATTCATATTTCTCCGTACTTCTCTTTTTTCTGGTCTTTCCACTGCACAGGTTTCCTGTATTCTCATCCGATTCGCTTTCCTCCGTGCTTCTGAATTTTCTGGTCTTTCCATTGTACGAGTTTCCTGTCTCCTCAGATGACCTGCATTTCTCTGTGCGTCTGTTTCTTCTGGCGTTTCCATTGCACGATTTCTTGCATTCTCCTTCGCTTTATTCCGTGACACTGAGAAGAGCTAGGTCCTTGTCTGTTTTCTTCAATTAACGTCTGTTGTCTTTGCTCAGCAATCTTTTGTGAGCGGGAATTTTTTCGGGACAGGTTGTTGCCCTTTCTTTTTCTGGGCATAATGTACTGTTGAAAGCGTGAGTATTTATGACAATTATACAGTGACAGTTTTGAGACGATTCAGCTAGTATTTGAGCTAATTTCTGTGAACGGGAAGTTTTCACAGTATTAATTGTAAATATTTACCTTAGGTATTCATTTACAATTACACGACTCTCGCTAAATAATATTTTAAAGTGCGATTTTTATGTTGTTGAATTACTCTAAACGAATTTGACCGTAAAAATGTTGGACATTTAGTATTTTTTAAGGTAATAATAAAATTAGTCGAATCTATTTTCATGCAGTCGAATGCGTAAAGTTTCCGAAATTTTCATACTTTTTACGCTTGCTATTTCAGAATTCTACGCATGCGTGAAATATCAGTCAACAGTACATTCAATAACATATTCATACATGCAACGACGTAAACAGACATAAGAATAGCTTCGACGGTCGACGGCATGAAAATAGGTCCCACAAATTTTATTAATGTCTTACAAGATACTAAATTTCTAACATTTTGATGGTCAAATTCGTTTAGAGCAATTCAATAACATAAAAATTGCAGTTTAAGATAGTGTTTAGCGAGTATGGTGTAATTGTAATTTTCCCCGAAGACTGACAATATTTCTTTCTATTTTTCTTTTTCAAAATGACACCGATAGAAACATTAGAAAGAAGTAAGAGAAGTAGTAAATATGTGTGTGAAAGAGAGAGAATTATGAGAGGTATTATTGTATGAGAGAGTGAGTTCAATACGTAATATATATATATATATATATATGTGAAAGAAACATCAAAGGAGCACCAAAGGAGACATGGAAAGAGTGCAGTTGGTTAAGAGGGAGTTATGAGAGGTAACATTCTCTGCAATTCTGTCAATTACAACTCCTCACACTACAGCTCTCAATAAGAGAAAGAGGTAGTAAGCATGTGGAATAGTAGGAGAGTCACTGAATAGTGAGAGAGGGGTAATTCGTTTTGTAGGATTTTACCAGACTAGAACCCGGACAGGTTAATTTTCGTGAATCTCATATAGATGTTGACACTCTCCCGGTACCCATGGCTCCGCATGCCAAAATTGGTCGAAATCTATCCAGTGGTTGCGGAGGAGTTTGTTGACAAAATTTTGACAGACACACAGAGAAATGTAAACAGCGCAATTATAACATAGACAGGGTGTTATGCGCGGGTGCGATGTAATTATTTAGAGTAATGTTTGTGTATTTTTGAATATGTTTTATTCAAAATGTTTTATCTTTGTTGTTATTTGTGTATACGGCAATGTAATTAGTGATGCCTTGGGAGTGCTGTTCATTTTGTTTGTGTGGATTGCTATGTGTTTTCGTTTGTTGAGGTCTTTGTGATGTTGGAGATATTTGTAGTTGTGCAGGTGTGGAGTGTGTGGGCTTATGATGACTTGTTGGTTTTTGTTTCTCCTCCTCTAATCTCTTCGTTTTTAATCTTCTACCGTGCTTTTAATTTTGTAATTTTATTCTTTTTCCCTTAACCAGAATCCATTTTTGTGGTTTTCTCAAGCTTTTTCCCTCGCTGGACGAGCTTTCACAGCTGAAGAAATCTGTGTGCATGTGTGGTGGAGGTGTCTGCACAGCTGCGCATTTCTAAGATGGTTGTCTGTTCACCTGGTATGGGTGAGGCTTTGCTCGTTTGTGATGGCGTAGTTGAAGTTATTGTTTTTCTCTGCTGTGGTATCGGTGCTTGCTGCTGATGTTGCTGAACGGATTTTTCCTGCTACTCCTTCTGTTGATGCTGTTGTTTTGGATGCTGTTGCTCTTGACACTGAGCTGTTGGTGTTGTTGTTGGTGGTGATGCTGCATTTGATGCTGATGTATTAGAAGTGTCTGCAGCAGCGAAGGTTTACCGTTTCTTTGCATGATGTAGGAAACATTTAAGTGGTTTGTCTCGCCACAAATGTGGCATCTTAGCTTTCTGTCTTCGACTGTTATGAATAGCTGTGTACCATTGCAGATGTTTATCAGGTAAGGGATGGCTCCGATCGGTCTTTATCACTAATTCCACTCCCGTCATTGACTAATTTTACTCTCTAATTTTGTGGTCTTCGAAAATTGTTGTTTTATTCTTTAAGCCGTGCAATACTACTGCCATCTGTAAAGAGATACCCGCTTATACTGGTGCCTCTGCTATCTTTATTTTCACCACCGAGGTATGTCTGAATTAGCCACATTCCTCACTTTTGTTGAGAGTTGCTGATGCACTTTTTCTTTTTACTTTTTCGTCAGTTGGAAATCTCCCTTAACCGTGACAAAGCGTCTCCTATAGGCAACATAAGTTTTTATACCTCAGACTGGTCTCAGGCACTTTTCATGTCCACTCCAGTCTCCTGGTTTTTTGGTTGATATCTTGTATTTACTTTGGCGTGTTTAGAAATGTCGTACTCCTATTCTTCGATAAATGCATTTGACGTCACGACATTTTTTCCGCAACATCAACTATCTCTAGTCGACGACACGCTTGTGCAAAACCATTTTCACTTTGTTTAGAAAGAAGAATGGCCGCTGTTTCCGTTGTATTAATGTTTGTGTTAGTAATGGCGGTGGTGGTAGTGGTGGTGATGGTAGTGGTGGATTTGCTGCTGCCACTGGTACTGGTGGTCGAGATGGTATTGTTCTTGCTAGTGTTGTTGTTGGCTTTTGTTGTAATACAAAAGATGTTTGAAATACAAAAGATGTGGCATCTTAAAGCGAGAACTGTTCCTGTTATTGTTGGTGCCCTAGATATAATAAGAAAGGGATGTCAAAAGCATCTAGATAATATCCCAAGAGAACCATATCTCACAGAAATCCAAAAGATTGTGCTGAAAAGTACTGCCGACATCTTTAGAAAAAAACCTTATCAATTTAAATATATGTGTTGTAATACATGAAGATATTTCGCTACTGCCCCTGCCACTTTCCCTCTCCAAGCTTTCAGTCATACTGTAACATATTTTATCCTTCCCTTGCCCTAGGACGCTGGGTGTGTCTCGGCAAGTGATTGTAACAAACATGCAGATGAAAAGTAAATAATAATGATATTAATAATAATAATAATCATAACACTAATTTTCTTTGGTCGGACACACAAACGATCTTTAGAAACGTTAAAAACTTTAATATGTAAAATTTTCTGTAAATATCTAAACTTTCCTTTCTCCTTGACTACTCGCATACCTTTTATTGCAACAACATTATCAAATGCATACTAAAAAATGAAATAGATAAGGAACTAACAATATTTACAAACTGTACAATTACGAAAATTGTAAATCATATCAAAACTTAAAAAAAGAAAAATTCAACGGTGTAAATATCAGTATATATCATTATTTTTCTATCAGTAATTAAAACAGAACAAGTTGGTTGTTTCCAAGGCCAAGGTGAGCGTTCTCATTGGTCGTTGTAGTAGTAAACATACATTTGACCTCTACTGACCGCTTCTTTTTTTTGTTCCCCGATTGCACAAGGATGCGAAGCCTTATCGTTGATCTCCTTGTCACCATCTGCTGAACCTATTTACAGACTGGTGGCATCTAACTGTCTGTTCAGCGAGCTGCTTCTCTTCCTCCTACTATACCCCGTCAACCTTCACCTATTTATGATTATCTCAAGTACGAAGCAAAAGTCGAAACTAAGCAACATTTAATAATACTACACAGTAGCGTGGCAAACTTAACTAAATTCTACAGCAGCTAATAGCAACGACGTAAACGGTTATACTATCGCCATGGCTACAAAGGTTAGCCACAACGATACGAATCAAGGTAGTTACTAACGATGAACAATGTTGTAATTGCAAGTTTGAAGTAATTATAATGGTATTAATGGTAGTTTTATGTGTATAACAGGTCGGACACCAGTTTTTTTATGTTGGTTGTTTGTTATCACAACAGGTCGTTGAAGTGTGAGATATACTATATCTTTATTTATGTTTTCATTCGTAAGTTATAACGAATATTATTGTTTATTAATTAAAAGCAATAATGATAATTTCGTTACTTATAACTTAATTATAAGTATTTATCACTAAGCATAACTCTTAGTTTAATTTAGTTTAGTTTAGGCTGCGTAAATGTTATGATGTATACATGACAAGACGCTGAATGTGCGTTTATTACGTGCATGTATGTTGAAGATATAGATTATATTTTTTTCACCGTTACACATAAAAAAATACAGTTTCATTAATATACAGAAATAAATTCAACAAGTTGAAAGAAACGAGAAGTAAAAGGAATTAAGTTTCTACATTAATTTATTATATACATATTTTTACATTTATAGAAATTTAGAAACAAAGCATTTCATCGTAGAGAATTTACGACTTAAATTTATTATTAACTAGTTTCTCATTCTAACTAATAAGGTTTCACAACAATTCAATATTGTCGGATTTGAGTATTGAACATGGCATATATATTAGCCTATACTCAAAAGGGTGAGTGTCGTGGACTTGAGTAACATCCAACGATCACTGGAGATTTGGCCGAAAAGCAGGGTTTTTATAACTACTCATACACGAATCATAGAACCGTAACCCCGTGAAAGATTTCTTCAACGAAGTTCATAATTCGTATATGGGCAGTAATTTTTAACCAATGAGAAATCAATAATTTCTCATGTTCGGGCAAACGAACTTACGTTCTCTCTCCGCCTCTTATGAGTTTACTACAGTAGATTTAACAATAGTGGCAGAGACAACAACCATCTCTATATCTGGCACACAGGGCTCAATACTAATAATTTTAAAGGTACTTTTTGGTTATCTCACCCCCATTAAAAAATTGCCATTAAAAAACTGGATTATCTCCCCACTAAAAAAGTCAGTTTATGTGGCGACAAGAGATTGGATTAAAAGAGTTGGATCCTTTTGATTCAGTGCTTCTACGTGTTTTTGACGTTTGGCCTCCTCAATCGGAATGGTATGATTTGTTATTAAAAAGTTATCAGAATCAGTAAAATGTTTAGTTTTTTCAGTATTCATGCTTATTGATTTTTCATTTTTGTATGATTTGTTATAAAAATATTATCAGATTCAATACGATGTTTCATCTTTTAACTTTCCTTGTTTATAAATTTTTTCATTTTTTTTTCTGTAGTGGTAAACAATTTTTTAGTTGAGGGAGATAACCAAAAGTACCAATATTTCTCATAAAACGGTGGGGAGATAAGCCAATTTTTTTAATGGGGGTGAGATAACCAAAAAGTACCATTTTAATGTAGCACAAATATGTCTTACGAAACAAAATGGAAAACTTACAACAGCATAACAAATCGCTTGTCCTATGTTTAATCTGGAAGCGCATTCCTCAGGAGAGTGCCAGCCTGGAATCTAAAAGTCATCTGGAATCTAAGAGTCATCTGAATACGAACCTGGATGGTCACTTGAACGGGAACTGCCATAACTCGAGTCCACCAAGCTTACCACCATACCCACTGTAGAGAGAAAAATGTAAGAATTTCAAATAGATTCGAGAAGAGTATAAAGAAGTAATATACACTCATTATTATGCATTATGTAGGCCATCTGAAGAGAAACACACCGCACAACTCTTATCAAATATGGAGAACACAAAATGAAGGCAGCAGGCTGTATTTGAACGAAAAAAAGTTAGCAAATGTTAGGAGGGATATCTTTAGAAATAATAGACTCATAGATAGTGAAATAACCGCGATCAAGCGCGCAGCAGAAAATGACCTAAATATAAGATACAAAGGAAATGAAGTACCAGACGAAGAGAGCAACTCTCCACAAGTTTCAATTGAAAGACACACGTGATCAGAACGTGCAAATGTCTGAAGAAATTAATTGTAATGAACCTGATTAAGATAGCGAGGAAATTAATAAAGAAACAATACTGAAGACCACACATTTACTGAAGAACATAGAGACTATGATAGAAATGAAGCAGAAAATCCTGAATATGCATGATAGAGAACCATTTCATAAACTCTCAAATACAATCTAAAATAGAAAACAAATTAAAACTGGCATCTATGTAACAATAGAAATCATACAAGAACTGAAACCTGATCTCACCGAGTTAAACGAAATATTATTTACGCATCTGCTAAGACAATTCAAGCCAAGTGTATGCCTTTGAAAAAACAAAGCAATACATGCCTGGAGAAAATTGAAAAACAGATTGAAATGATGAGAGGTGAAATATCAATATTAAATTAACTAATTTGTGGAAATGGGGTAAAATCCAGAAAAGGAAGAAAGATGAAGAGAAAATGTAGATTCCCACCAAGAGAAGAACTGATTTCAACAAGAGAAACACTGTAACACAAAGTTCAAGCAAAAACTCAAAGAATACTAAGATTTGAGAAGAGAAACAAGTTTTACAAGCAACATAAGCTGTTCACATCCAATGTGAAAACGTTCTACAGAGAAATAGCGCA
Source organism: Octopus bimaculoides (assembly GCF_046866305.1). Classification (NCBI taxonomy): domain Eukaryota; kingdom Metazoa; phylum Mollusca; class Cephalopoda; order Octopoda; family Octopodidae; genus Octopus; species Octopus bimaculoides. The sequence goes on along the minus strand of NC_142942.1, from coordinate 26,116,947 downwards.
GGAGAAAATATCAATTGAAGATCCCACTCCCATTTTAGAAAAATATCTGGAGTGATGAAAAGACATACAATGAAAATGCAGACTGGATTAGACGCTCAAGGAAGATGTTAATCATAAATTACTTAGCAGTTTCAGTTGTTATTCAATGTGTCGAACTGGAATATAAGCTAAATAAGGAAGATTGACAAGAAAATCTGTAAGTTACTGACTTGCTATAAGATGCACCACCCAAAAACAGACGCAGATCGTCTTTACCTTCCCAAAGCCCAAGAAGGTCGAGGCTTGATCCATTTTGAAATCTCTTACAAAACCACCACAATTGGACTGGCCAAATATCTTGAAACATCTAACGACTGAATGCGAAAACTCGTTGAAAACTACGAGAGACGCATGAAGCTTTATTCTGTCATGAAAAAGAGTAAAAAAAATCTACTAATGAGTTCATGCATAATATCCAGATTGAACAGGATAATGGAAGTGCAGCAACTGTTGTTGCAAAGAAGGTGAAATCAATGGCAAAGCCAAAAGAGTTTGAACAATTGGCTGATAGGTGAGGACAAAAACCTCTGCATGGCAAATATGTTTGAAACGAGGACATTTTCCCGCAACATGCTGGTAATTTTCATGTAACACTTTTGAAATGCCAGCGAAATTTCGGTGCCAGTTAATCACTAAATGAATTCTGACACATATTGTACTTTGTTTGCTAAAGTTATGCAAAAGTTTGCAAAAATGTTTGCAAAAGTTGCAAAAATTATGAAAGTTTGACTTTCTTTGCAATGTCATTTGCTATTTCCTTTAATCGTGATTCACTGTAACCGCGATTCACACAATAATGTACAAAAGCATTTGCATGTTTCCATTAATCGTCTATGTGAGTACAAATTCGTTTTATCCTCAAAAACTGGGGTCTCGGATTTAACCGAATTATATTATGTGGATGATCGGAGCGGCGGTGGGATGACGTGGGCTTGCAAGATAACTGTCGCTATTCTCGCTCCAGAAAATATATTTTTCTGTCCAAAAATTCAACGCTAGGTTTTGAAAAACTAGAAATGCAAGAAGTCCATTTAACTATCATGTGATCCTTCTCAGACAAAAACGACGTCATCAATGAGCTGTAACCAGAGTATTGGTTCATGGCCATGTAGGGATTTGAATCTCTTCAATAACTGTGAATTTCGTCATGAAACAGCGAAATTAACTGTCATGGGGGTATCTATGGCGCAACCCATCGTCTGGTCGCAAAATCTTTTGTCCAAACTTTATTGTGTTACTTTGTAACACAAACCTCAAAAGCCTTCAGAAACAATTAGATGGAATACTTTTGTTAGACCGTTTTTCGAAGGCATTCATGCATGTTTCTACCCTTCATCGTCGTCAGTTTTGGGTTATAAGGAAGAAACTTCCATGGTTACCAAGAAACAGTTTTCGACATGGCTTCGGTGCTTAAAAGTTGTTGATTTTACACACAAAATCAGAAGTATCCCGAATATAGGAACATGATTTTCTTTTGTGACAGAGAGTAGAAAGTCATCCAGCCACTCCAAAATTTTGGATGTACAACATTCATATCCGCTGTAAATTGGGCGCATTGGAGGAAATCTTTCGAACTTTTTGTGTATTTTGTGGGACCATAAAATACAGGTATTCTTTCTGATCGTATAATCTTGGATTCGGCCTTATTAATGAAATTGTTTTTTTCCATTTCCAGAGTCATTTTGTCAAGTTCCTCTCTGTAATTGGGGGTTTGGATCCACCGGTAATTCTTCATATGAGTTTTCTGAAAACGTCTTCATAAGCCGAAATATACTCACTTTAATCTATAATTACAATAGTGCCTCCCTTATCCGCCACTTTAATAACAAAAGAATTATTAATAGCTTGACGACGGAGTGCATAACGCTGGGAATTTGTGATGTTATTCCAGGATATCTTCCACTTGCCTGTCTGACAAGATTCAAGGAATTCTAATTGTGCTTGTGAACGTCCATCCCGAACTTTATCTGGATACCAATTGGAATTCTTTTCAATCCAGTTATGTCAGATTCGATATCATCATTTTTATCATTTTTTTCAAAATAATATCCCTTCAGCTTGTGATGGCGGGCAAACTGAAATAGCCCTTGAGTTTGTTTATTTTTGTTGAAATTATTAGTGCTTGGGCAGAAACTTAATCCAAGCTCTAAGGCAGAGACATCGTCTGGTGAATGTTTTAGTTTAGATAGTGTGATGGATTTTCTTGGGCAATTGTTTTTCATTAGATTCCTGACTACCGTTTGAGGCTTTGCTTGAAGTCTTCACTTAAAACATGGAACCTATTGGATGATGAAAATTGTTCTGAATGTTCATGTGAGAAGTCATAACTTTTAGTCGTCTTTCTAGGAGTAATCCATGTTTGGGTGGGTGGTAGAAAGTGAGTGACTTCTGTGATTTTTGTAGGCATTTGAAAAGCCTTTACTTTCGGGAAAGGAACAAATTTATTGTTTTCGAGGCAAAATTTTAATATGTATAAGCAATATAGATAAAGCCAACACGACACACGCACGCATGTACACACACAAGAAAATACGTGTCACGAACGACGCAAAACCAAACAAAAAAAACAAAGCGACTTTGCACAAACGAACACAAATAGAAGATTAGTCACTGAATTCAAAACATCATTAAATAGGTATGCTCTGAAACATAGCTACCAAAAAAAAAAAAAAACCCCAAAAAAACCCAGCTGAATTTCAATCTCTAAGCTTCATGCAATTTTCAATATGAGAAACATTCCTTCGAAGAAAAATGGAAGCGGCAAGAACACTTACCGAATCGGACATCGCCCGGGACAACAAGAGCGGCCGAACCAAACTGGGATTGAAAAGTCTACTGCTGGAACATACTCTAAAAAAGACGATCTATCAGGTTAAACAGAACCAGGATAATCCTAACCTTAGACCTGTAATGACGCCACTAAAAATACCACCTAAAGCAAAACGCATGAAATGGACGAGAGAGGATTATAGAGATGTTTTGAAAGCTTTTTATACAGCTCAACTAAACCCAAGAAATTTAGGGGGCAATGAAATACGTAGATATAAAGATGTAAATAAATTAAGTAATGTTCGTAGAGATATCATTAAGAACATGAGACTAACTGAAATTAACGCTGAAATTAACCAAATTAAGATACAAAATCTCATGGTACACCAAATGAAAACAGTAACAATGTAGCTGAAATAGGTAACAGAAGCACAAAACCCAGTTTACGAGCAGTACATCCCAAAGAGAAAGCTGAACAAAGAATAGCGGAGAACAGAGATGTGGAAAAAGAGGAGAACGTAGACCTTTGAAGTGAATAATAGAGAAAAGATTACAGAAGCAAAAGAAGACATTATGAGAGAACTCAGCAAGTTTGAGTTTAGTGACTGGATCAATAGAGATCTGCTACCAAAGTTTTCAAACAGCACAAAAATTACAACATAATCATGATATATAACTTTGCTCTTAGACAGAATTTAAGAAATAAAGGAAATGATCTAACAACCTTAAATAATCTCATCTACTCCACTGCTAAAGTAGTAACTGCTCAACTAGGTATTATGATGACACAGAAAGTGGAAAGTAGCAATACGAAAAGAGATTGAATCTCTGGGGGTGAATGTATTAGTTCTCGATGAACTTGCTAGAGGAGTAAACATTAAGACGAAAAACGCTATAAAACCCTAGCAAAAATATAAAACCGAACATTTTATAAACCAGCCTGCAACTAAAAGACTGTTGAAATGGAAAACGCCAGGACTGGACCAAATCCCAAACTTCTGGCTGAATTGTTGGACAGAAGTACACAAAAATCTCGCTGCATCTCTAACTGATGTCATTCAGAACCCAGAGCAAATACCTGCTTGGCTAACTGAAGGAACTACATACCTACTACCAAAAACAGAAGACACAAAAGCCGAAAAACTACCAATCAATAACATATCTCAACAAACATCACCTACAAAATCCTCACATCCATACTAACTGAAAGAATATACACTTTCTTTGAACAGAACCCCATCCTTCCACAAGCTCAAAAAGATTATAAAAGAAGTTAGTTATACTGTAATATCTATTATCCTTTACTTGCCCTAACGAGCTGTGTATCTCTCGGCAAGTGATTGCAACAAAAAATAACATCAGCAGCAGCAACAAGAACAACAACAACAATTATAATAATTACAATAAGCAGGACCTGTGGGAATTCAACGGTATAAGTCAACACATTTGAACACAAGCAAGGAGTTTCAAAATATTCTTTTGATACCCTGCCATTTAATAAGGTATTGCTTACTTACATCCTTGTATTATGTTTGACAGATAAGACGTTTGACAGATATAAGGAAATGAAAGATGAATTTAAAAAAATAAAAGTCAATCATATATATTGATTAAATGTTTATTATTTACAATTTTGTTAAATATCTGTTCCTGTGCCTTATTTATTGCCAGCCTTACTGAGAAGGTTGGTGCTATTTGGAGTCAGCTTCATGCGAGGTATTAGGATGCGCATTCCTTCTTGTACATCCTGATTAAAAAAACAAAATAATCCTCTTTATTTGTCTCTCTTTTTAGCTAATATCGTCTATAGTTATTCATATTTTATAAACAAATGTTTCGATTGAATTAAAGGCACGTGCGTTAAGTGAGGGAATTAAAAAAAGTAAAAATATATAAACAAACTACACTGTTCACTGTTCAACCATCCACAAAGCTCAACCCGAGTTATTTACAAAAACAGAATATTTACAGTTCTTGGTATACCTCCACATCTGTGTCCTTCGACTTTGTTACCTCATAACTTGCAGAAAACTGGATATTTTACAATGAAATTTTCGACTAATATACTTCAGATTGGGTGCATTGCGATCATATCACAACTTGTGATGATATTTTTTTCTGAGAGCAGGG
>NC_142942.1:26096948-26111509 GCF_046866305.1 Octopus bimaculoides | reverse complement strand
AAGGAAGAACAGCAAAGAAAAGAACGAAATATATATTTCGGACTATTTCTGGGTGGGAATAGTCTTCTTGCTCGTTACCTAGTCCCGGTTTTTGTCTATCTGGAGGTCCGAACCGAACCAGGCTCTGAGCAATTTAACTGGTCCGTCCGTCGGGCGCCCAACAACGCAGTTGGACTGCGTGGACATTCTTCTCCAGGTACTGAGCCCACTAACTATTCCTGGTTAATTTTCACTCCTGATACCACCTCGTAGTCCTTGAGAATGGTGCGAGTTATTTCAACGTGTTTATTTTTCGATACCACTAGGGTGACGTCGTCGGCATATGCTGACACAGATCTCCCACATCGTAGGTCACGCGGGTGGGCCCATCAACATCTCTATCTTGAAAGTCAGTAGGTACAACAGAAACGAGAGAGGGTAACATTGGTGGACCAATCGCATGATGTTGAAATGGTTCCCAGATCACTGTGACCACTGAACAGATGCCGCTGTACATTGCAGTGATTCGTCCTCTGGATATAGGTCCGGAACCGGCTGTCTTCAGGACCGCCGCCAGGTACAGATGGCTAACCATATCGAAAGATTTGAGTTGATGTATATTGATTAGGGACCCACCCGTGTCAGGTTCTTCAGCCGCCTTCTCTATCATGTATGATATATGGTTGAGTTGTTAGAGTAGAATCTGTTTTACATGTGTCATATATATTGCACCTTACCTAAAAAGATAGGTCTTAGCTATCCCCAAACAGGCAATGCTGTTAAATATATAGCAATAACAGATAAATATCTCCCAGTCATTATGTTGCGTAAAACTATTTCGGACACGGAGTTTGGAAGATGTTCCTATAAATATCAACTGGAAAATTGTTGAAAAAGGAAATGTATATTATGGAGTTACTTGGATTAAACAAAATACATAATGTGAAAAAACTTCAAATTGCTATCCTTTTTTTTTTCATTTCTGCCAAGGAAATTTTATCATATTTTCGGAGTTTATTTTAGTTAAAAACAAACGAATTGAATGTATTTTACGAAAATATATTTAGTAAGAAAGCATACAAGAAAGATAATTCTACTTTATTTTTTAGAGTTAATTCCCTTGTCATTATTTTAAGGCGGCGAGCTGGCAGAATCGTTAGCATGCCAGCCAAAATGCGTAGAGGCATTTCGCCCGTTTTTACCTTTTGAGTCCAAATTTCGGCGAGGTCGACTTCGTCTTTCATCCTTTCGGGGTCGACAAATCAGGTACCAGTGAGACACTGGGATCAATGTACTCGATTTGTTCCCTCCCCACAAATTTCATGCCTTGTGGCTTTAGTAGAAAAGATTTGCCGAATGCTGCACTAATTCCCTTTTTATTATAAAATCCCGGCCTCCGAATTGTAGACCAATAAGCACCTCCACCAATTCTATTGAAATGTTTCTGCTGAAGTCCTAAGTTCTCTTCGAGCCTTGTCTTCCGTAAAGGGATAATTTCTGTCTCTTACTCTTTTTTGTTTTTCCGTACCATCATATTACATCTACAAAAATTCGTTGTGTTCCTCAGGTGTTCGTTATAATGCAATTCACTCTATTATCAATGCTTTGGTTTTACTTTAGTGTTTAAACACGAAGGGGTACCCCAAGGAAACCGGAATTTTGAAATATTTTATTCACCTAGTTTTACATGTTTACACTTTTTCACCTTCAAAGTATTCTCTGTTTGACGCAATGCTTCGGACCGGACGCATTTTTCACTGTCCGAAGCAGTGCTGGAACTCTTGCAAAGTGATGCCTTTCAACGCCTCCGTCGCTTTTTTCTTCACTTCTTCAACATCTGCAAATTCCGTAGCGCCAGCTTTCATCACCAGTAATGACTTTTAACAGAAGGTCCAGTTCAACTTCCAGCTGTTCTTTCAGTTTACGATACGCATTTAGCTGTAACTGCTTTTGATCTTCCGTGAGCAAGCGAGGTACAAATTTTGTTGCAACTTTTGTCATTCGCAATTCCTCACTCAAAATTCGTTAGCAGGAGCTCCAGGACACACCAGTCATATCAACAAGTTCATCAATTGTTCGGTGATGGTCCTCCAAGATTAGTTCATGAATTTTCAAGATGTTTTCATTCGTTCGGGAGGTCGACGGTCACTCTGTACGAGATTAGTCTTCAAGCGATAAGTTACCATCCCTAAAGCGTGGAAAGTACTCGTAAACTTGTGTTTTGCTCATGTCAGCATCTTTGTAAGCAGTTTGAAGCATGACAGCTGTTTCGGCCGCCGTTTTCCCCAGTAGAAAACAGAATTTCACAGAAACACGCCATTCCTTCGTTTCAGCCATCGCAAAAAATCAACAAACAGGGAAGAAGCACTACAAAACAAAGATGCACCACGTAGCAGTGCGACATCACAAGATGACATCAGTCGGCTGGCTGATGCCTGAGGGTCGCATCAAATGGATTCCAGCGGCGAAAGTCTGAACTACAACGGGCTTGTCCCATAGAGAACGCTTCCGGTTACTTTTGGATACCTCCTCGTAAACTTGTTTTATGAAGAAATTGCGTTTCTTTTCCTATTTTTTTAATTGATCTTTGGATTATTGGGAAAGGTAGTATTTTGCTGAATGCGGCTCGATGGTGTTTACTGTCAGTCAGTGCTTCCGTTCTTAGTTGCAGAAATTATTTAACGTTCAGTTAATCAGTTTTATTTGTCAGTCAATGGATGAAGAGCCGTTCTCATGTTATTTGCAATAGATTAGTAAAATTGTTTGGGGTGGCATCCCAGAGAGTTGAAACAGAAAAGGGATAAGGAAAAAATGGTTTCGTCGTCTAGACCTGTGTAGCTTGTTTGTTACCCCCCCCCCCCCAAAAAAAAACGCTCAATCATGTTGTAAGTTTAAGGACTAGTTGTGTGGAACTATTTCCTTGATATATATATATATATATATATATATATATATATATATATATATATAGACGCAGGAGTGGATGTGTGGTAAGTAGCTTGCTTACCAACTACATGGTTCCGGGTTCAGTCCCACTGCGTGGCACCTTGGGCAAGTTTCTTCTACTGTACCCTCGGGCCGACCAAGCCTTGTGAGTGAATTTGGTAGACGGAAACTGATAGAAGCCCGTCGTATATATGTTTATGTATATATATGTGTGTTTGTGTGTCTGTGTTTGTCTCCCCCACAACATCGCTTGACAACCGATGCTGGTGTGTTTACGTCCCAGTAACTTAGCGGTTCGGCAAAAGAGACCGATAGAATAAGTACTAGGCTTAAAAAGAATAAGTCCTGGGGTCGATTTGCCCGACTAATGGCGGTGCTCCAGCATGGCCACAGTCAAATGACTGAAACATGTTAAACAGTATATATATATATATGTGTGTGTGTGTGTGTGTGTGTGTGTGTGTGTGTGTATAATGTCTGTGTTCGGATTGTCTTTGCACAGAGGCCATCCGGATTCCCGCCTTCGCTGTGAACAGGAATTCTCTTCGCTCCTTTGCCCCATATGAGCTCAACTCCCAACCTCTCCTCTTTTCATCTGACACCTACTTCCTCTCTTCATTGATACCCCTCCTTCCACACCTCACCCCCACATCCTCACCCTAACCAACATTCTCACCCTACCCCACATCCCCACCCTACCCCACATCCTCACCCTACCCCCACACCCTCACCCTACCCCCCACATCCTCACCCTACTCCCACATCCTTACCCTACCCCACATCCTTACCTCGAACCTACACTCCACTCTCACAAACCCACACTCTAACATCGCCATACCACACCGTACACCACCACATCACACCAATCCACACTACTCAGCACACACTAGCACTGACCACTTCCCAGCACTCACACCATTATTCGCACACCCACACATTACAGATGCACACACTTATACACATCCACACGTCAAAGTCACCAGCCCCTATCCACACGCTCACACTTACACACTCTCACATACACACGCGCATTCGCACCTTCTTGCGAGCTCTCCTGTCTAACTACCTTTGTCCAACGGTCACCACGATCGACCGCTAATCCAAAAGTTTTTTTATTCTCTCTGTTTATTTCCTCGTGTTCCATTCTGTTGAAGAGCGTAGGCTTGAAATGTAAAAGACTTTCTCTCCTTCTCGAGCGTTAAACTAATACACTTGCTTGTTGTTTTTCTGTAAATTTCAACTATATATATATATATATATATATATATATATATATATTGAAGATAAGCAACAAAAATTCAATAGGTTATAGCAATACGTACGTTTCGTACAAGCTCCATTTATTCATGTGGTGAGAACACCACAGAATGTACAATGAAAATGTACTCCTCAGCTGCATAATGGAATTTCATTTTAGAAAGTCATTTTGAGGATGTTTGCAAAAAACAAGAGTAAGAGAAGAAAACATATCATCTCGACTATGCTGCTGTTTCTAAAATGAAATTCCATTATGCAGCTGAGGAGTACATTTTCATTGTACATTCTGTGGTGTTCTCACCACATGAATAAATGGAGCTTGTACGAAACGTACGTACTGCTATAATCTATTGAATTTTTGTTGCTTATCTTCAAATTTTTATTCACCAAATCTCTTGATTTTGTTTTTGGTTTTTATCCTACCAAATTCTGGTGCCTCAAACATTTTAAGTACCACATTTAATCTTTTGATTAAATCTATATTATATATATATATATATATATATATATATATATTTATATACAGCGAGTGTGTTTCAGTGCTGCTGAGGGATAATTTCGAGGTGTCTCATCATTGAATTGGTTCAGGTCAGTTGAAAGGTGTTTAGGTTGCGTATGGAAGGTGGTGAATGTAAAATAATAGAAAACATTCGAGGCTTCTCAAGCATGTCACATTATATAATTTAAAAGAAATGAAAATACACTTATGTTTTATGACTTTCTTTAAAGTTTTAGCCGTACAAATTGAATTTTTTGTTCTTGATGTTCTTTACCATATAGAATAACTAGTAAAGTATTGAGATCAATAATTTGGTAGTTATTAACTGAAATAGGATTTCTTTCAATTAGACAAGTAAGTTTGAAATGTTAACTAAACTAAGAAAAAATCGGATTTGTGTTATTTTACCCTTAAGAGACAACTTTTATATTGATAATCGAAACTAGCTCGTCGAGAACATTTTAGTCTCAGCATCAATTAGCTGAGAAGCAAATTCTATATTTTAAGTAGAACATCTGAACATTAAAAAAATTTCTTCGTTAAAAGAAATGGGACACTTTAAATTAAAGAAATTCCCTGGTTGAAGAATCGCTGTCGAGTCGAAAAGGTATGTGACTGTCGACTATTGTTGCGTTGAATATATATGTTTAATTTAAATAAATCTAAAGTAGCTACTGGTTGCGTGTAATTAATAAGCATTTCCTTGTGGTATCGAACTTAACTCTTTCACCGATAGTAGGAAACAGGTTACTACGCGAGTGTACGTTCCATAACATATCCTAAACCAATACGATCATTGGGAATTCAATTTCTTCTCGACGACAAATCAATTTGTAAAGAGGACTTAAGAACGAAAAAGTTTTATAATATATATATATATATATATATATATATATAAACGAGGTGATAACTATAAAAAGAAAATGTTAAAATAAATATTTGAAAGAATAACAATACATTGATAGCTTTTCATGAGTTTTGTGTTTTATTTTAAGGCACCATTTTCAATAAATCTATATATGCACAGGGAAGAGTACATATACATTGTCATATGTACAGTTCTGTATATACAAAAATGAAGTTTTTATGGGTCACTTAGCCATAAACATTGGTTGTGCAAACCTGCAATCCGATCGCAAATAAAATTAGTTTTTTACTTCCTGATATTGTTGTGAGATATCGAGATGATGAGAAAGTAAATTTTTTTTTTTTTTTTGTCTCTTGAATGCTGGAATTATGATGATACATATTTTCCTCAGTTATCTTCATTTTCGTCATCAATGCAAAATGAGACGGAATTTCAAGTTATATATATATATATATATATATATATATATACAATTAAACCTTGGGAGAGGCATTATGCCGGTAATAAACACACGCACTGGTTCAGTCCTTTATTAATTTATATAGTTTTTTGTTAAATTATTTCATTGTACTCTTGCAATCTCTTCAGTAACTTGTCTCTCCACTTCCATTTATTTTGAATATTCAAAATAAATGGAAGTGGAGAGACAAGTTACTGAAGAGATTGCAAGAGTACAATGAAATAATTTAACAAAAAACTATATAAATTAATAAAGGACTGAACCAGTGCGTGTGTTTATTACCGGCATAATGCCTCTCCCAAGGTTTAATTGTATTTCTTTCAACACACGTATCCACATCAAGAATCTTGCACACGAAATACACATACGAAATATATATATATATATATATATATATATATATATATATATATCACTATATTGTTTTTTTGAGTTAATAATGAAGAAATGCAAACAAAAAAATAGATGCAAGATAGGCTTGAAGAAAAAATATATTTTGTTTTTCACATAGCATGAAAATTAAAAATTCAGAAAAGATAAAGTGATGAGTTCCAACATTTATTCTTTTCCTCAAAAACTTTACCAAGCATGAGAAATAGAATGAAGCAGTTACAAATGAAGAATCGAAACCAGAGAATAGAAACTACTCTGGCAGAGTATCTCTTGATCTATAATATTTGCCGCTATAAAGGTAAAAATGAATTGGACTAGTTATTACAGAGACGCAAGGCATAATATTTGTATGGAAGGCAAAATCATGTGTTCTGTTTCCAAAAGGCTATATTCACATAATTTAAGTGAAGAGAAATGTTTCAAATTAAAATAGAAATCGGATTACGTACTTAGCTCAAGGATTTATGTCTGGTTACTACCGACATCTAATGTTACTGAAGCGTGCACGTTATGTAAATGAAGTATAGGCTACAGTATAAACTATAGAAATGTTGTCAAATGATTATAAAGGTTTGGTGATCGTTAAAAATAAAACGATAACTCTATGGTTTTCAGTACAGAGTTTTGCGCACGCGCACACACATGCACGCGCACAATCACACACACACACACACACTCGCACTCACACACGCTTTCTCTCTCTCTCATATATGTATGTACGTATGTATGTATGTCGAAGGAGAAGTCTATACTTTGCTAGAATTACAGAGGTAACAGCGAAAACCAGATATAAACCGCTATCTCTGATACGGGGTCCCCTCCGCTTCTTTTCTTTAACCTTTTACTGGTTTCAATCATTGAAGTGAGGCTCTGATAGGACACTGGCTTAAAAAGGTGTTAACCAATTCTATTGATCCAGTACACTGCTTGCTACTCAATTTATTGGTCTGTCAAAAAATGGAACGCTGGTCAACCGAGCGTAAAGGGATATATCTCGGACGGAATTTCACACCGCAATGTATTTTTGTTTGAAGCAGTAATTTTGTTCATCTCTCTCTTTCTCTCTCTCTCCCGCTCTCTCTCTCTCTCTCTCTCTCTCTCTCTCTCTCTCTCTCACACTCTCTCTCTCTCTCTCTCACACACACATATATATATAGATATATGCACAAACACAGACGTATGTATATATAATATATCAAGCAATAAAATGCGTTAATATCTATGAGGGATCATTAATTGTTCTTGTTCCATACGTAATAGTAACTGTTTCATACGCTTACACCTTGCAAGTTTAGCCAATCTATTTTGAAGTATGTTCGGAGGAGGTTAACGGACAGCTTTACAATAGGGTCGCCATTTCTGCCAAGTTACATATCTAATCATCAGGACACCGTGAAACTGGAAGTATCACCCAATCTTGCCGAATATATCTACAGATAGAGACTGGACTAAGCAGTGATTGCCGTATACAGTGGCAGAAATCAATCGAGTGGCAAAACGAAATACGATCACACTCCTAAACAGTATTATAGTGCAATTATTCGCCGTATTGAGGATTTCTATTTCGTAGCGTCCTATACTTTGATCATCGTCGACCTACACATCCCTTAAACAGCTTTTGATTTTCAACTGCAGTGTTTCAAGAGGACCTCCTGTGTAGTATTGAAGGTTACGGTTTAACCGCCAGTAACTCGAAAGGGTAACAAGCTCTTCAGGATTGTACATTACCAGTACCACTGACATTTTCTTTCTTTATCTCTTTCTCTTCATCCCCATCTATCTATCTATCTATCTATCTATCTATCTATCTATCTATCTATCTACACACACACACATATACACACGCACACACATATATACGTGAGTCGTCTAAGAGTCCATAAGTCAGGGAAAAGATGCAATTATATATCTGTCAGTAGAGTGGGTATATTATCCGAAAATTATAATATTAAATATCCATCACGGCTGATCTTACCAATCGGCTTCGCTTAAAGAATACAATGGAGTGTTAGGTAACAATCCGATTATATAACTTTACACTCATCCGAGTGAGTCGATGTGGAAGGGAATATGGCGACTGCAGTCGCTATATTCGAATTGTTACCTTACACTCAATTGTATTCTTTACGCAAAACCGATTGGTAAGATCAGCCGTGATGGATATTTAATACTATATATATCGGATAACACACACATACACACACACACACACACACACACACACACACACACACACACACACACACATTGCACAACAAAGCGTGTGATGCCTTCGCTGTAGGACTTAAACAGAGGGAAATACATGTATTTACATCTGTTCAAGTGAGAAGGCTTTAAAATCCCTCATTTAACTTCATTGAATAATACATACACACATACATACATGAATACATATATACATACGCGCATACATACACATAAATGCTTCTATCTCTTTCTCTCTCTCTCTCTCTCTCTCTCTCTCTCAATATATATATATATATTATATATATATATATATATATATATATATATATAGATATATATACTTATGTTAATATGTACACAGAAATACAAACACACATATATGAACATACACACAAACATACAGACACACACGCACGCACACACAGACACACGCGCGCACACACACACCCACACCTATAAGCCTGCATATTCTAAAGGATAACCGACTGCTCTACCACAATCGATTGCACTCCACTACCTTAATATATGTATATATATATATATATATATATATATATATATATATATATATATATATATAGATATGTACACACGCAGATCTATCTATTTACCTATCTATCTATTTGTCTATTTGTTATATATTTACACACACACACATATGTATTTGAGCGTTTTAATATGTGGGTGGTGTAATTTTAATATATTCTAGAACTTAACTAATGCTATATCTTATGTAATTCTAAATGTGGAAACGGATTATTTCACGGAATAAAAGCTGAAAACTGTTTCAAAGCTATTATGTTTTTGAATATCAATCTCTGAATATTTTGACATGAAAATGTTTCAATACAAAAAATACACAAATGAGGCTTCAATATAAAACATATACAACAGAGAAAAGAAATATGTATCCGTTACACATCTAAAATAATTGTGTGTGAAAAGGAAACTGTTATAACAGCATCATTTCTTCCACAAAATTTTCAAATGTATTCCGAGTTCTTAGTAAACAGGAGTGTCCGGACCTAAACACCATCATACTACATTGGTACTACTTTTGTACTATGTATACACTGATAAAGGGTTGCATATAGTGTTTTAGCATTTAGTGCCGATTTTCAAATCACAACAGATTATGAACTTTGTATAATGCTTTTCGACTTTGCAGGCTTCGTTTGGTCTTCTTATCTAAAAGGTATCTTCAGTGCAGAACCGCATATTGGTAATTGAAGCTATGAGAGTTTCCATTTTCGTTATATTGATACGTTTCGATTCTTCTTCTGGAATGTCTCTTTGTCTCTCTGTATCAAAGAAGTCGCACATGCGCAGACACACACGCACATACACATATTCAAAGAAACTGAAATTCATTCAAATAAGGAAACGAGTACTCTATAACGAGAAAGCAAACTGTAAGAAATATACCTCTCACACACATAGGTACACACGCGCTCATACACGTGCGCGTACGCACTCGCACAGACACACAGACACACACACGCACACACACACACACACACACACATACACACATACACACACACACACACACACACACACACACACACACACACACACACACACAACAAACATAAATATCTTTTCATTGTTTGAGAAAATTCTGGAAGACAAAGAATTCTGTAAGTAAAATAGTAAGCAAATACTCAAAAAAAAAAAGAAGAAAAGAAAATGTAAGTTTCATATTTTTTCAGATGAATGAAAGGAAATTTGCTTTTCGAAGGTAAATTATCTCATCGTCGCCATTTTATCGACTATATATGAATAACTTTTCCACAATGTACGCGTTAAATCAAGCAAATTAAAATAATGGATAATTTTCCCCTTATTTTCTTAGTAGTCTTTTGTTTTAGGCACAGTTAATGTTTCAGGTTTTAAGTTCAATAAAAAATGATTGCGATGGTGATGATAATGATGATAATGATAAGGATGCTGACGATGATGGCTGCGGTGATGGACGTGGTGAGGTACGTCAAAAGTTAGTAATCCAAACATGTTAAGGAGATTTAGAAAATATAACGCATATAAAAAAAAGAAAGAAAGAAGAATAAGAAAAACTAATGGTTTTGTATTTACGCACAAAGCTCCAAATTTATAAGAGTGTAACAAGAGGTTCTTAGCAGCATAAATGAATCATTTTCAGTTCAGGATCGAAACCGGATCTCGAATTTACTTTTCTGTTACTTTAGAGAAAAGCTAAAATTAAATTGTTTGACGTTAAGCATGATGTACTAGCAGCCGCATCTAGCAGTATTGCACCGGAGGGGGCACACGGACTCAAACACATACATATCTATCTATCTATCTATCTATCTATCTATCTATCTATTTAGAAATTAAAGAAAAAACAGAGAAAACAAGAAAAAGAAAAAAAAACAAAAACAAACGTGGGGACGTGGCACAAGCAATGTATTAATATGACACTCGGAGAAAGAAGAGAGTTGGTTTACGTTTCGAGCATAGCTCTTTGTCGGAAAGAGGAAAGTCCAAAGGAAAAGAAGAAAGGAAGAAAAATCGCTGACAGTCCACATACGGTTACAATTCTGAAGTGACCGGAAGTAGAAGGAGGAATATATATATATATATATATATATATATATATATACACAGAACGGATGTGCACAAAGTACGATCATTGATAGAAATAGCAGTCGGTAAGCTATCGGCACTATGTAGAGCTTCACTGAATGTTTACAAGCAGAGATGTTTGCGGGCGGTGAATATAGAGAAATTCTGTCTTACCTCTACGGAGACCGTTAGAGGAATGAAGGGTAATTCAATACTGCAGTTTTAAACTTTTTGGACCACGTGCGTGAGTGCGAATCCAATTGGTTATCTTCAGTTGAATCTACCATTGACGACCAAATTTTAAAATATCTACTACATCTCTGTCTGTTTACTCGACTGAAAATTCCAGTGAAAATAAGAACCAAGATCAGTGAAAAGATATGCAAGAAATATAAATATAATTAAAAATAATATTACTATCCAGCAAGAATAAAGTACCCTAAACGGTAGAATTATAAATATACAAAGCGGATGTATATTTATAACTCTGCCTTTTATGGTGCTTTATTCTTGCTGGATAGTAATATTATTTTTAATAATATATATATTTCTTGTGTGTGTGTACACACACACACACACACACACACACACACACACACACACACATTTACACTCACACTCATGCACACACATATATACATGCAGATGCATACATGCGTATGTTTATTAGTTTTAAACGGCGGAACGTTACAAAATTAACTTAAGGACTGTGAGTTTCGTAGATTACGGGATCCTCATTTTATAGATACTTGAGAATTTGCTAAGGAAGAAATGAGTGCCAGATGTTTACACATTCTACTTAGCCTTGATCTCTTTCAAGGTGAATAGAGAAAGCAGAATATGCAGAAATATTTCTTGTAGGTTATATTTATGTAAAGCTGTCCTCAAAATATTTACAATCTCATTAAAAAAAAAAAAGTTACTGTGGGAATTGTCTTTCCTAATGTTAAACTTGGCAAAAACATGAAAACTGGGTTGATGACTAAACTTCCGCGATGTTAACTTGCACTCTTTCACTCTCATATGGGTTTAAACAAAATCCATAAAATAAATAGCAGTCAAGTATTAGAGTCGATTTAATTGATGGCATCTCTCGTTTAAAATGTTTAACATTGTGCCTAGAAATCATTATCATTATTCCTTTTACTATAGCGTTAGAGGGGTCGAAAAACTGTTCTTGTGCTATTCCTTAAGTGCCCTTACATTCTGAGTTCATATCTAATCGAACTCTACATTGCTTTCATTATTTCTCGGTTTAAATTGCATCAGTTAAACTCCACGCAAAATTGGTTGCTTTTGTGCCAAGGTTAAAAAGATGTTTACTCAAATGGCTAGGGATGTAGGTAAATACATAAACGCTACAAATTCTCATAGCAATGTTTTAATCTTTACTTGGCGTTAACCTCGCTATTCATCCTTCCGATAAACTAAAGGAGCAGTCAGCTACCATAAAAAAAGGTGGCCATATGGCATTTTTTAGATATCAATATTTTCTTTAGATGTTTTGTAAAAACAGCTTTTATCTCCAGGCAGGAAAGGAGAAAATTCGAGTAAGAGAGATGTTCAATGTTTCAAACTAGATATTTAGAAAAAACATTTTTTTGCTATACAACCAGTAAAACTTGCAGGTGTTAATTTTGTTTGCTAAAGCTAAATGTCACGCTCAAATTGTAATGCACCTGAGCAATAAATCCACACAATTTCAACATTAATATTTATAATTAAAGGCGTAGGAGTGGCTGTGTGGTAAGTAGCTTGCTTACCAACCACATGGTTCCGGGTTCAGTCCCACTGCGTGGCACCTTGGGCAAGTGTCTTCTACTATAGCCTCGGGCTGACCAAAGGCTTGTGAGTGGATTTGGTAGGCGGAAACTGAAAGAAACCCGTCGTATATATGTATATATATATGTATGTGTGTGTATATGTTTGTGTGTCTGTGTTTGTCCCCCCAACATCGCTTGACAACCGATGCTGGTGTGTGTTTACGTCCCCGTAACTTAGCGGTTCGGCAAAAAGAGACCGATAGAATAAGTACTAGGCTTACAAAGAATAAGTCCTCGGGTCGATTTGCTCGACTAAAAAGGCGGTGCTCCAGCATCGCCACAGTCAAATGACTGAAGCAAGTAAAAGAGTAAAAGAGTAAAAGAGTAAAAGAGTAAAAGAGTAATTGTCTGTTAAAAATATGCCTTTTTCCCCAAGTTTTCCTAGAATTGATTCTGGAGACATTCAATTTGTATCATATGAAGGTAGTATTATTCTTCTTGGCTCATATATGAGGTTTATAATCTTATACATATTTTTATAGTCTACGAATTCCTGCAGAAGGTTACTTCTGGATGCAAAGTATCCCATTGTTTATTCGATGTAAGGAAGATGTAAATTAATGACTAATCTAGGGATGTTTTCGAAAAGCTGGTTGGTCATGTCATGGCAATATAGAGAAACATTGTAATTAATATAAATTTCAGAAATGGGATTCAGAAGTTTTAAGAGGAACGTATCTGTTACTTAGTTGTTTAGCTATTCATGTCATGTATAAAAAAAAAAAAGTGATGTATTTTCACCTGTTTATTTGTGACTCAGCGCATAAGCATAATAACAAAATGCCTTATATTTTTTCTTTGATACATTTAGTACGTTGGCTATTCTATTAAATGTTGTGTTTATATAACATTGTGGTAAAGGGCGTGGAAGCGGGGAAGCTGCAGGATTATATGGAAGAAGTACTTATACGTTATTATTGTCTCCATAAAAGAATTAAATGTAAAAACCTAAAGCAAAACACGTTAGAAATCATTCATCATCACCATCAAAATTTAACGCATACGTTTCCTTGCTTGCATGGGTCGAACTTGTTGCGGCAGATTTTTCTTCGGCCGGATAACCTGCCTGCCGCCAACCCTAACCTATTTGAAAGCAAGGAAACGAACATCACTTGTATGACGACGGCACTCGTTTACAACCATCACATGATGCCAAGACGAAGGTACACACATACACACGACGGGCTTCATTCAGTTTACATCTCCCAATTCTACTCACAAGGCTTTGGTCAGCCGGAGGCTATAGTAGAAGTGCCGCGCAGAGAATGAACCCAAAACTGCATGGTTGCGAAGCAAGCTTCTTAAGCACAGTCATGCCTTCGCCTATAATAAAAAATGAATGCAGAGTTGGAATTGCTTAATAACAGCTAATTTAAATTTGCTTATTAAATAAGTGAATGGGTTCGAGGTGGTTGAACTTAAAAGAGTCCGTCCGTTTAATACGTGATTAATATTGGACAGAATGAAAAAAAAAAGGCCGTAATTATAAGAGAGAGATTTACATACAGTTAAGGTGGTCTCTATTCATGTGTGAAGGCGCATGGGTTATTGCTTCGGATATCT
>NC_142942.1:26054448-26091948 GCF_046866305.1 Octopus bimaculoides | reverse complement strand
CCGGGTACATTTTACTATTAATTGAAGAAATATGACATTTCTTCTGTTTTGTAACAAAACAACGAAAAAAAAAATACTTACTGAAGCATATTACACCGGCATCTTCTTTGTGATCACAGTTGTGAGTACCAATTCCTCTATGTTTACATTGCATGAGGTTGTTTTCGGTACCATTACAAATAACATTGTCCAGCCAAATTGAACCTACTCCCGGGCCAAAACTACCTCGACTCAGAACCGAACCATAACTGTATCCAAGCCACCGACATACAACTGTAGCTTCATTATTATCCCACATATCATCACAGATGGTACCCCATTCGTTCGGTCCATTTACAAATACTTCTATGCGTCCCATATGTGGATAGTCTCCAATCAAACGAATGCGAGAAATATCTTTTAATAAAAAAGGAAAATTTAATAAGTTGAAGTGATAAGAATAAGGATGAGAATATCTTAGGGGACAAGAAAGGTATAGTCAATTGAATCAATCACAAACCACTAGTACATATTAAATTAATTTCAGAAATCCTGCAGGGACTTGAGCTAAAGAGATAGCTACTGAAAACCATTTTGAGAACAGCAGCAATTATAGCAAGAATTTCTGACAAACATTATGGGGAGGAGGTCAGTCGATTACACCTTTTAGTAGTAGTAGTAGTGGTAGTAGTAGTAGTAGTAGTAGTAGTAGTAGTAGTAGTAGTAGTAGTAGTAGTAATCCTTTCTGCTAAAGGCACAGAACCTGACATGTTGGGGGAGGGGACTAGTCCATCAATCCCAGTGTGTCACTAGTGCTTAATTTATCGACCTCGAAAGGATGAAAGGCAAAGTCGACCTCTGCAGAATATGAACTTAGAACGTAACAGCATATGAAATACCGTTAAGCATTTCGCCCAGCGTGCTAACGATTCTGCCAGCTCGCCTACTTGTAACAGTAGTAGTAGTAGTAGTAGTAGTAGTAGTAGTAGTAGTAGTAGTAATGGTAATAATGATGATAACAACAACAACAACAACAACAACAACAATAATAATAAATGCCCTGATGCAGTACCACGCACTGGCTCTCATGGAAGTGTTATCACGTACATTGTTTTGTCTTGGTATAAATGATGGATTACAGCAAATATTCTGCTCAATATCACAGATTTGCTTGTCAGTTGCATGACCTTAACCAGTTGAGCATGTCTATTAGTAGCTGATGATATGTGCATCTCTGACCACGAGCAGAAGTAGTGGGGGAGCATCATAGCCAGGTGTTGACAGGATTTCTTTGGGGTTTGGATAGTTCACTTTCGGAAACATGGGTGTTTTGTTCATCATCTTAAAACAACCCTTATTTAGGGACCTTTTGAGCGGGATGGGCTACTCGACCTGAAGAAAATTCTAACTGGACTTCAAGGACATGCGCTGTTTATCTTGATATGAGATCACTATGTCGCGCTCATATGGTTGTGATGCAGGTGCCTGGTGTACTTATCAGACGGGTAGTAATGATGGGTATACTGGGCTTCGTATATTTTACCCCAGTGTTACTTTGATGGCATGCACTGCTTTCTCACTCAATGATGATGATGTTGATATTATTATTATTATTATTATTATTATTATTATTATTATTATTATTATTATTATTATTATTATTATTATTATCATTATTATTATTATTGTTATAGAGAAATTAGACAGATAGAGAAATTAAGGCCAATAGGCCAGATATAGTTGTCAGAGATCATGAAGAAAAAAATGCTTTCTAATTGATGTTTCAATACCAGCAGATGACAACGTTTCTTTAAAGAAAAGGAGAATCTTTCAAAATACAAAAACCTGGAAATAGGGGTAACTCGAATGTAGTATCTAAAAACAGAAACAATTCCTATCATAGTAGGCGCCTTAGGTATAACAAAAAAATATTATATGCATATATAACATACAGAAAATTGCACTACTGGGCACTGCACACATCCTACGCAAAACACTTTCAATACAGTAACCATAAGAGCATCACAGCAAACCACAGAACATACCCAAGGCACACAGAGCTGCGCTAGGTAGTGAAGTGAAAGCACGCTATAAAAATAAAACTATTGAATAATAATAATAATAATAATAATAATAATAATAATAATAATAATAATAATAATAATAATAATAATAATAATCATTGCTACTATAGACACAAAGCCTGAAATTTGAGGGAGGCGGATAGTCGATTACATCGACCCCAGTGTTTCACTGGTACTTAATTTATCGACCCCGAAAGGATGAAGAGCAAAGTCGACCTCGGTGGAATTTGAAATCAGAACGTCAAGGCAGACGAAATGCTGCTAAGCATTTCGCTCGGCGTGCTAACGATTCTGCCAGCTCACCGCCTTGTAGTAGTAAGTAGTAGTAGTAGTACTAATAGTAGTAGTAGTAGTAGTAGTAGTAATGATAATAATAATCCTTTCTTATTTCTTTATTGCCCACAAGGGGCTAAACATAGAGAGGACAAACAAGGACAGACAAAGAGATTAAGTCGATTACATCGACCCCAGTGCGAAACTGGTACTTAATTTATCGACCCAGAAAGGATGAAAGGCAAAGTCAACCTCGGCAGAATTTGAACTCAGAACGTAACGGCAGACGAAATACTGCTAAGCATTTCGCCCGGCGTGCTAACATTTCTGCCAGCTCGCCGCCTTAATCCTTTCTGCTATACGTACAAGGCCTGAAATTTTGTGGGGATGAGGATAGTCGATTACATCGACCCCAGTACTCGACTGGTACTTAATTTATCGATCCCGAAAGAATGAAAGGCAAAGTCAACCTCGACGGAATTTGAACTTAAGACATAGCGGCAGACGAAATACCGCTAAGCATCTCGCCTAGCGTACTAACGATTGTGCCAGCTCGCCTACTTGTAGTAGTAGTAGTAGTAGTAGTAGTAGTAGAAACAATAATAATAATAATAATAAAAATCCCTTCTACTATAGGCATACGGCCTAAAATTTAGGGCAGGGGGGGGCAGTCAATTACATCGACCCAGTGCGCAACTGGTACTTATTTCATCGACTCCGAAATGATGAAAGGCAAAGTTGACTTTGGCGGCATATGAACTCAGAACCTGAAGGTGGACGAAATACCACTAAGCATTTCGCCCGGCGTGCTAACGATTCTGCCAGCTCGCTGCCTTAGAAACAATAATGATAATAATAATAATAATAATAATAATAATAATAACAAACCACAACACATACCCAAGGCGCACAGAGCTGCGCTCGGTAGTGAAGTGAAAGCACGTTATAAAAATAAAACTACTGAACAATAATAATAATAATAATAATAATAATAATAATAATAATAATAATAAAAAAATATGCCCAGATGCAGTACTAGGCAGTGGCTCTCATGGCTTCTGATCTTAATTGATTGGAAGTGTTATCATGTACATTGTTTTGTCTTGGTATAAAAGATGGGCTACAGCAAATATTCTGCTTAATACCACAGATTTGTTTCTCAGTTGTTTGACCTTAACTAGTTGAGCATGTCCCTTGGTGGCTGACGATATGTGCATCTCTGATCATGAGCAGAAGTAGTGGGGGAGCATCATAGTCATGAGTTGAGAGGAATTCTTTGGGGTTTGAATAATTCACCTTTGGAAACATGGGTATTTCGTTCGACATCCTCAAACAAACCTTATTCAGGGACCTTTTGAGCGGGATGGGCTACTCGACCTGAAGAAAATTCTAACTGGGCCCCACCTGCGAGGTCATGCACTGTTTATCTTGATATGAGATCACCATGTCGCGCACACATGGTTGTGATGCATGTGCCTGGTGTACCCTTATCAAACGGGTAGTCATGATGAGTATAATGGGCTTTGTATATTTTACCCCAGTATCACTTTGATGGCATGCACTGCTCTCTCACTCAATAATAATAATAATAATAATAATAATAATAATAATAATAATAATCATTGCTGATTGCAAGTGTCAATATGTACATTGTCTTGGTGTAAAAGATGGCCTACCAGCAAATATTCTGCTTAGTATAGCAGATTTACTTGTTAGTTGCTTGACCATAACAAGTTGAACACGTCCCTTAGTGACTGACGTTGTGCTCCCTGATCATGAGCAGGAGTAGTGGGCAAGCACCATAGCCACGTGAGGAGAGGTGTTCTTTGGGGTTTGAATAATTCACCTCTGGAAACATGGGTGTTTCGTTCATCATCCTTAGACAAACCTTATTCAGGGACCTTTTGAACTGGATGGGATATTCATCCTGAAGAAAATTCTAACAAGGCCCCACCTGCAAGGTCATGCACTGTTTATCTTGATACAAGGTCACCATGTCCCGAATATACGGTTGTGATGCATGTGCTTTGTGTACACTTATCAGACGAGTAGTCATCATGGGCATAATGGGCTTTGTATCTTTGTATCCAAGTGTCACCTTGGTGGCATGGATTGCTCTCTCACTCAGTAATAATAATAATAATAATAATAATAATAATAATAATAATCATAGTAGTAGTAGTAGTAGTAGTAGTAGTAGTAGTAGTAAAGTACAAAAAAGTAAGAAATATAAGATGTTATGGGACTTTAACATTCAGAGGATAGAGAAATAGAAGCTAGAAGGCTTGATTGAGTAGTAGTAGTAGTAGTAGTAGTAGTAGTAGATAATGTGAATAGAAAGTGCCAGATAATTGACTTTACAGTCCCAAATGATGAGAAAGTGAATATGAAAGATATGGAGAAAATAGCAAAGTACCAGGACCTAGCTATTGAGTTACAAAGACTATGGAAAGTGCGGGTAAAATGTATCTCTGTAGTTATAGGTGCATTAGGAACTATCCCTCAAGATTTGAGCAGATGGATAGAGGGAATAGGCATGAAACCCAGTTTAATACAGCTCCAGAAAACAATGTTATTAAGAACAGCAAGGATACTTAGGAGGGTTCTTGGCATCTAAGGTTACTCGTTGTAGCCCGATGTTAGGAATTTTTCTTTTCCAACAGTCTAATATGTTGAGTATATATAAAATAATAATAATATTAATAATATTTATCTTACGAACTCGTGAGGAGGGCTTAATAACAAATTCAGGACGGCAGTATATTTTTTATAAAAATATATCACTATGACACAATCTCACCTAAATTTTTGAAAACCCACGTAATTGTAAAGACCAAAAGTCTATAATTTCTAATGAACTTCACATAAAACATCCTTACAGACCGGCAAAACAGAGTGACATTATGGATTTTAGTTCAAGATGTTGGAATTTTCTAAGGTAACTGTATATTTCTTTGTCTTGTATCATTTAACTGGAGTGGATGTAACCACATTCACCATCATTAATAGAAACAATTCAGTGGGAATTGATAGAGTAAGTGCAGCTGTACTAATGTGCTGCTTTAATGAAGAACCAACTGTGGAAAATGTTCCTGGTTGAGATATATGTCAAAGTACAAAATACTGGGCGGAGATTATTGATGAGCATATTATATCCACTACAGATATTTCATTATATACATTGCCAAGACATTTAATTCAACTAATCCTGAAGAATATATAACAGGCTTTTTTATATAAATTACTAGTACACTTTACACAGATTTCGTGTTAGTTTTCTTTGCTGGAATCGGAGTCATACACTGTGGTTTGTAAATTAATTACACGCAATTATTTGTATTCATATGAAATGGAATAGACTCTCGAAAGTTTATCACTTTAAAAAAAGATGAAAATCTGTAAGGGCATTACTTCCTTTTCGATATTTCTGAATGTTTTTTTTTCTCTGCCCCCTATTAATTAATACTTAAGTAGTTAAAAAACGAAAACAAGACAAATCTAAACGTATCAAGAATCCAAACTTACCGATTGATATATTAAAACACTTGAGGTATACATCGGTTGGTCTTGAGAATTTGTTACAATAACGATTCAGGAATGTGCTACCAAATCCAGAATTTAGACAATTTAGAAGGTTCACTTCTTGGCCGTCACAGAAAACACCGTTTAACCAGTGTCGCAATGGTTGCAGTGGTGTTGTAGGTTTCATATCACTTGGCCTATAACCGTCCTCAAATCCAAGTTGTCGGCAAAAAACGCGAGAATCGGAAGCATTCCAGAATTGATTACACACTGTTCCCCATACGCCATCATATTCAATCTCCACACGTCCACTGGAGTTACTTCCACCGTTTAAGCGGTAATTAAGGCCTGGAAATATTTTTATTTTACACTTATTTTGGAGAAATGAAAATGAGTTCTGCAAGTACAATGACTATTTACATCTGTAACAAGGACTCCAACAACAAAGCTGACTCAAGTAAAAATTTGAAATTTGAGCTGTTTTAGAAGCTAAAAATAATGCACCTAATAATACCTATAGTTTAATTGTAGTTTTCTGTCGATTTTTTGATTAAAATCCTGTTAAAGTGAGAAATGCATAAACGGCCGAATGGAGGGATAATTTTAAAGCCTGGTATTTATTTAAGTGGTCGTAGGGGACAAACACAGGAATAAAGACCTGCACACGCACACATTCATGCGACGGGCTTCTTTCAGTTTCCGTCTGCCAAATCTACTCAGAAGACTTTGGACGCGCCGAGGCTATAGTTGAAGACTGTTACGCAATGGAAAGTAAATTTCTTACCACACACCTACGCTATATATAAATGGAGTTAAACGCATGTGTTATTCAAATTAATTTACTAAGCCCAGTATTGTTACGTTTATTGATATGTCTAAATGTAGAGTAATGATTAGATATTCTTTTGGACAACTGAGATAAAGAACTACCAATATAAAAAAGACATCAGATCCGGAAGTAATTTTACATTGATAAATATAGTTTCTAGTCTTAGAATTACTCCTAAGGGAACGAGTGCGATTGGAATGCGAAGAGATGATTTGTGAAACATTTTTTGTGATAGAAAACCCTATCCTGATTAGTTGTAATTTTTAGTTAGAAACATTTTGAAGGTAGAGTAGACAATCATCACGATATAGACCTTCATTGATGTTTGGGAATCGGTCAGCCATCTCATAAAGGATACTATTCGATTAATAATTCACAAATCATATCTTCGTATAATAAGTTGTTAAATATAAATCACTTAATGAAAATAGTAACATTGATTACATTGATAATAATAGCAGCGGTGTTAGTGATTCTGATGTTGATTCCAATCGCATTCGTTTCCTTAGCAGTAATTCTAAGACTAGAAACTTTATTTATCAAAGTAAAATTACTTTCGGATCTGACGTCTTTTTTATATTGGTAGTTCTTTATCTCAGTTGTCCAAAAGAATATCTAATCATTACTCTACATTTAGACATATTAATAAACGTAACAATACTGGGCTTAGTAAATTAATTTGGTATCTAAAGGATCATAATAAACAATTTGATTTGGAATGGAATATTCTATCTATATCTTTTCCGTATGATAAAGGTAAATCTTTTTGTTCACTTTGTAACAGTAAAATGTATTTCATCCTGTTCTCAGAGAATCCTCTTGTGAACACGTTTATAGAACGCGTTTATCGTTGCAAACATTGGCAAAAACATACCTTTAGTTCCTATAAGTGATTTCTGCCTTTCTATAAAATTTGACCTTTGATTGTCTTCTTACATTTCACTTCCTTCCACTAAATATATCTACTCCCAAGCCTTTAAGTTTTATTCCTATTCACATATCGCTCTATATCTCTCCACTATTAGTTTTCTGGTAATTTCTCTTTCTATAAACTACCTTTGACGTCATATCTACTAACGGTTTTTAAAAAGAAAAACTTGCTAGAGTTCTCTTCATCATATACGTAGTCATCACATTCTGTTAAAATTTCTTATTGATGTGTTTGGTTTCTTTCTTTTCCTGATGAGAAGATTGCATTGTTTTACATCATTTTATTCCCTCAGGAACAATACCAATGTTTTCTTCGAAATATATGTCGGAAGAAAAAAGATTTGAATAACACCTGCGTTTAACTCCATTTATTTATTTATCAATATTATTCAAAAACATTTCACCTAATCCCACAGTTTTTACCTCTATATGTAGGCTGTTACATTCTTGTGTGAATTTTTGCTACCCTGGTAACTATTTATTTATTTTTTCCGTGTTTTTTGTAAACATTGAAAAAATACATATACATTTACACACACACACACACACACACACACACACACACACACACACACACACACACACATACACAGACACTCATACACGCACACATATACACACACACATATATATAGCAAGTTTTAACCGCCCCGTTCTTCTAAACACCATGATCATGAATGCACCAAACCTCGCGTTTGCTTATGCTCACATTTTTGCTGATGCTTGTATGAGCGTGTGTACTCGTGCCATGCAACTTGCCGAGAGCGTTTATACATCCATATCTGTAATCGGTTATTTTCAATACTTTTCTCGCTGGATTACGTATTGTCGTAATTAATAATAAATTCTTGTATATTCCATCTGTCTTTCATTTGTGTTATATATATATATATATATATATATATATATATATATATATATATATATATATATATATATATATATATACATATATATATATATATATATATATATATATATATATATATATATATATATATATATATATATATATATATACATATATATATACATATATAATGTTCCAAGTGATTCGATCAATGGAATAGCCTGCTTATGAAATTAACATGCAAGTGGATGAGCATTCTACAGACACGCGTGCCTTTAACATAGTTCTCAGAGAGATTCAGCGTGACACAGAATGTGACAAGGCTAAACCTTTGAAATACAGGTGCAACTCATTTTTTGCTAGTTGAGCGGACTGGAGCAAAGTGAAATAAAGTGTTTTGCTCAAGGACACAGCGCCTACCATGAATCGAACTTACGGCCTCGTGATTGTGGACCAAATAAACCTAACCACTATATATATGTATATATGTGTGTGTATGTATGTGTGTTTGCTTTTGTCCCTCCTCCTACCAACCTCTTCACAACCGATATTGGTTTGTTTACATCTCTGTAACGTAAATCACCGATAGATTACGTACCAGGCTTTAAAAATAAGTGTAGTGGCTAATTTGTTCGGCTACACCCATTTGTGGTAGCAGAACATGCACAATGAAAATGCTTCTGATAAACAAACCGAACTTTTTTGCAGTTACGTGAAGATAGATAATTTCCTATTGTATCCGGTAAATATTTAGTGTTTTACTGTTTTTTTAATGAAAGAAATAACATACTTCCTATGAAATCAAACATTGTTTCACGTGACATGATACAAGGCTGTTTTTGGGGTGGGTATTTGTGTGTTTGTGTATGTGTGGGTGACATTAACATTTTAATTGAAATATTTTACTTTACCTGTTTTATTATAGCAAATTACTCCAGCATCAAAATCGTCAAAACTACATCCAATGCCGTGTCCGTACGTCGTGTGTGGACATTCACTGATTGATTTCTCACTGCCATCACAATGTACATTGCTCATTAGTATAGGTTTAAAGTTCTTGATGATATGTAGATAAGCAATACCTCCTTCATAGCCCATTTCTCGACAGGCTACATCTGCATTAGTGTTGGTCCAGTTTTTATTGCAGATTCTCCCCCATATTCCATCTACTCGCACCTCCAAAATTCCATGCATACCAGATGAAATACTGTCCCGGGAAATACGTACATCGAAGTCTGAAAATGTGAAAAACAGCTAAAGGTTTAATTAAGTGGAGAAAACTAGTGAGTAAATAGGAAGTTTTTTTTTAGAATAAACAATGTTGAGAAGTCGTTGATTTTGCTAGTTAACTATGAATGTAGTTCATTGTCTTACTGTTCTCTGATCAAACCATATTAAGTTCGATAAAATAAATATAAAATATATAAACGTCAGAATTGTTACAATGTTTCCAATAAAAAATGGCCATATACCAAACTACAATAAAAAGTTATAATTTTGAAATTTTATACCAGGTTTTACATTTATTAATTCCACATTTATTAAAAATTCAATGGGGAGTTTGTATTTTATTGTTTGTATTGAAGATTTAAACAAATATTTCCGAGTTATTCGTCCATCTCACTTTTGCAGTATTACTAAATACGTGTAAATATGAGTTCATAACCTACTCTATATTTGTACTCTACTAACTATAAAATGATTGACAGAATATTTGTTTAAATTTATTGGGTTCTTATTTACACTGATTTTTAACCAGTTGTCTTTTATTGAAAGAGTTTTATGGAAAGTTGGTTAGAGATCCTCGCAGTAATTGTTTTGGCACTTTATGCGTTCAAATTGCGCAGAGATCTACTCTTTCTTTCATGCCTTCGAGGATGATAAAAAAGTATAATCTAGAAAAATGAATTGGCAGAATTGTTTTAGGGTCCGGTGAGTTGACTTGCGGCGTCTGTTCTGGCTCTTCTCCTTCTGACGGCAATGTCTGCGATGACATTAGTTTTAATTTCATGCTCTACCGGTGCAAGGCAGAAGCCTTTCTCCCGAATAAACATCGATGGTGTGGAGACGAAAGACTTGCTTGTACGGGCAATATCAAGTCTTCGTCAAAAGATCTTGTCAAGGTGTTCAGATTCATGTGCGGATACATGATTTACATGACACTACAATCTTATATAGAACTACCATTATTTTAAAGAGTGATTCATGTTATTAGCAATCTCGCGTCTTAGTGTCAGGCAATAAAAATTGCTTCATAATTAATATTTTGACATGTCGGTTGTGTGCTTATAGGGATTTGGCTGTTCTCTTGAACTGGTCAAGTGACTATGTGACTGGCAAAGTGGCTCCTTTACTTATTCCACAATACTATTTTATCTAAAAAAAAACTAAACTAAACAAACAAAAACGTGGAATCAATTGCATGGACACCGGTATTTTAATATACGAGATAAAAGTTATAAATGAACATAGTGGAAAATAAAATTAATAGTATTCGACTTTAAGTTAAAACAATGTATCTTATGTGTGTCCACACGGCAACGCTAAAGTGTGCAACTAGGCAGCAGATGGTTATTCACGTAAATTCAATTAACGATTATTCCACAAATATCCTTTTCTACTCTAGGCACAAGGCTCGACATTTTTGGGGAGGGGCCAGTCGATTAGATCGACCTCAGTACGCAACTGGTACTTAATTTATCGACCCCGAAAAGATGAAAGGCAAAGTCGACCTCGTGGGTATTTGAACTCAGAAGGTAAAGACAGACGAAATATCGCTAAGCATTTTGCACGGCGCGCTAGCGTTTCTGCCAGCTCGCCGCCTTGTTCTATCTTAATATTGAAATGCTTATAGATTAATATATTGATTTAGAACAACATACAAAATACTGGCAATGAGTTCAAAATTTGTAATTGGTGTATTTTCATTGACACATAATGAAGACATCAGATCTTAAAAGGCCCAGTTTCAAAATGCATTGAATGAAGACTAATTGACTGTTGTACGCAACAGAAACACCGTAAGATGTAGGAGTGATTTTTTCTCCGGAAGTACTGGTTTCAGCTCAGCATGCATGTAGAGTTACATGCAGCAGACTAACATTCTATCCTACGAGATAGTTGTCTATTAACTGCTGCGTCCGTAGATTGTAGTGGGTCTGTATTTAAAAAGAAATAATAAAATATGGGAAATACTGACATAGACGGATTCAAAAACATACAATGGTATTGGGCAAGTTAATATTCAAAATACATTTTCTTCAGCACGCGCATTTCAGGACGTATCATTCTAAAGATTTGGTGGTGGTGAAACATTATGTTGTTAATATCTTTTCCTGTTTTTTTTTCCTTTTAGTGAGGATGATAACATAAATTAGGAATTGACGTAGTATAACAAATTATGAAGTGGCGTAGAATCAATTTTCAGGCTTTTCTTACACACCACGATGCCTTTATAGTGCTTACAATTATCCAAAATTTATTTAGTTGTTCTATAGTTCTATTTTCCAAGTTCAAGAAAAGGCGTTAAAAAATGACAGCGATTTTTTTCATTTTTGAATTTACACTAATATTCAGTCTGACCCATAACCCATATACGTTAAACTATTTTTTATCCTTGTCGGAATGTAGTAAACTAGAAACTCTGTAGTATACTTACCTGTGCTTTCAGTTTTATTGGTGCAGACGACTGATGCATACTTTCCTGATTTGCACATCTCAGGGCCACCCCACGTGTGTTCACACGATAAAAGTGTTTTCTCAGAACCATTACAATTAACGTTGCTCATATTGATTGGATAATCATTTAGTTTGCCAAATGCTGATCCAGATATAGCTTTCCCGTATAGTACATTTTGACTGCGGCAAACAACCTGAGCTGCAGCATCAGTAAAACTGTCATCACAAACACGAGACCACTTTCCGTTCGTTTCAACTTCAACTCCTCCACTGCTGATTTTAGGTCCTTCACTAAGTCGTACTAAAAGTAAAGGTAACAAAAATATACAACTAAAAATTAACGAAGAGATAAAAATCGAATGAATGGGTTAAAATCAAATTTGAAACATGAATACATCCTGAAAATTTTTATTGTATTGGTATGTGAACAGAAACCACAGAAATATAGCCTGGTTAGTTGAAAGTAGAAAAACGTGAAGACCAGTACTTTACTGTCTTTTCTGAATGGTCGCAGTGTTTTGCTTGTAAAATGTTTATGGGGAACACAAATGAAAGTGAAATTTTATATATAGAATTATATAAAGAATTATAATGTATTCAGCATATTGAGGATATTTTTTGTTCATGATCAACGCGAATATATTTTGCAACCGTGAAATTAGATTTACTCGCAAAACCAAAACAAAATTTTTGATTTGATGCAGGTAGTTAAGCGTTTACAAAAATTATAACGAGTTTTGAAATAAGTTTTATATTAATGAAGAAATCCATCAAAGTCTACTGAAAGTAGATATTGTTGGTTTGACCCTTTAACAAATGGCGATATATGGTTTTACTAGTCTCAGTCATTAAATCTCAGCCACAAGGAGAGCGTCTTCAGGGATTTTATTCGATTATGCCTGGTGCTAAATGGTGGTAAAATCTTTAACTTTCATCTCAGTGCTTAAGTGAAAGCTGTTGAGGTGGGTCTTAGTTAAGAAGAAAAATTTGATTGATTGTGGTTGTTTGGGAATCTAACACTCGGTGTATGGAATTTTCCTGTTTTCAACAGTGAGCAACTTGCAGGATTGTCGTTGCTAAAATAGCTGTTTCTTTATGTTGCGTCAAGGTCCTTGTATTGCGCCCATTGTTAATTTGTGGAAGCACGTTGGGTATTTTTGTGCCTGGGTTGGTGATGTGCTTTACATTCAGCATAGCTAAAAATCACTTTCTATGGTTAGAGAATGATTGGTATCAGGGATGACTGTCGTTATGCCAAATATGATCATTATTATTGCTTTTGTTATTTCTAAAGGTTTTCTTGTTTCCTAACTTACCTGAAGGAAACGAACCAGCATTGATGTAGCAAGGGAAGAAGTTACTGCTGTAGTGGAGCTTTTGGCTATTAGAATAGAAAGTTTGGCAGGGTTGAGTTTATTGGGTAAGAGGGTATGCAGTGTATAATTTCTATGAGTACTATGGTGTTGGTTAGTGGTGCGTTTCTTAATTGCGCATCTAGCTCTTCAGAGGTGGCTGAAGTCATGTTTTAGTCATATTCTCTTCCGCAGAGAATAGCGGCTGATTTGGTGATTCTGTTTTATTCGTGTTGGTGAAAGTTGGAGCAAATGTTTATGAATGCTCTTGAGTTGACTGATTTGGGTAATGATGTTCTGAGAATGGCTAGATTGTGAGTTGAGTTGATGTGGCTGTTGCACTAGTTGAATTCAGTGGGGCTGTGATGTTAGCAGACGTATTGTAATACATCTGCTAACATCACAGCCTCACTGAAAATAGTGTAGAAAAGGGAGAGAGTGATTTGTTCTTGCTGAAGGAGGTGGTAATAATAGTGGCAGTAGATGATGACGATGGCGCGGTCAAAAATCATGACGACTATTATGAGGATGACAATGATGATGGCTATATAAGTTTGGTTGTCACGGAAGTAGCAACGGTAATTGAGAAGTGGAAAGAATGTACTGTACAAGCAGTGAAAGGATGAGCATCACGAGGTCACTTAAATCAGAGGTTGTTTCTTTTCGTTTTCATGTTGCTATGGAGCTGCATTAGACAAGAGAATATTGAATGGAGTTTACCACATCTTTTTTTTAATAAGGTGGAAGGCTTTTGGGATCTGTTGTAGTTTGTTTTCAAATTAGTCTTGCCTTTGGATTATTGAAAAAGTGGGACAATTTTAGTAGCAATGGCATTGAAACATGATAAGTGGATGTGTCTCTCCTTTGGGAGAGGTTAAATCAAGCATTGGTTCATATATTATTTCGCTCTCTGTCCAGTTATGTTCATTTCAGACGTTGTGATGAAGAATTATGAAGTAATATTCATATGGTGACTATTCTATTGTCTTTCCCTGCCTCAAATCATTTTGTAGAGATATGTACATTCTTTATTTGTCAAAATGGATAAATGCAATATAGCTTTTGAGAACGTTTGGGTGTGTGTATGTATATATATATATATATATATATATATAACGTGAAGTATATTTGACACTTAAATGTGGCTAAACCCTAAGGGTGAATGTTACTGTTGCTTTTAGACCCAGGAGAACATCTCCTCCAGTTGGCTATTGACACACATCTGCACCCTGTAGGTATTTGCAAAGGAAAGTCATCCTCCCCATCGTTGATCTGACATGATACACACGGACTCGAGTTTCTGGGTATTTACCCTTCGTCAGCGAACGATGGTCCCCTTGTTTATTGTATATTACTCGCTGGCAATATTGTATATTGCCCGCTGGCAATTTTGTATATTGCTCGCTGGCAATATTGTATATTGCTCGCTGGCAATATTGTATATTGCTCTGGCCATCTCTCTGGTGTTCGCAACGGAGGATGAGCAAACTAGCTCGAAACTGAACCGGTCACGCGATCCTGTTGTCTGCTGTTGGTAGGAGTTCGCTCCCTTGCTGGCAATGTACAGGTGCAGTGCTGCACCTACAACCGTCTGGCGGAAGATCTACCTGGGATTAAACTAGTAGTAATATTTAACAGCCATATTGATGTGACGATTAACTTTACTTGTACACATACACAAACATACAAACACACACATATATATTCTTTTATTCTTTTCAAACAAATCGAGCTCAGCACTTATTCTGTGTAAGCCTAGTACTTATACTATCGGTCTCTTTTGCCGAACCACTAATTTTCGGGGACATAAACACACGAACATCGGTTGTCAACCGATAGTGGGGGAGGGACAAAGACACACACATAAATATATATGGATATATACGATGGGCTTCTTTCAGTTTCCGTCTACCAAATCCACTCACAAGGTTTTGGTTGGCCCGACACTTGCTCAAGGTGCCACGCAACGGGACTGAACCCGGAACCATGTGGTTGGAAAGCAAGCTTCTTACCACACAGCCACTCCCGTGCCTATATATACGGGGACGCAAACATACCACCATCGGTTGTCAAGCGATGCTGGGGGGCCAAACAGACACACACACACACACACACACACATATATATATATACATATACGACAGGATTCCTCCAGTTTCCGTTAGAACACACTTGCCCAAGGTGTCACGCAGTGGGACTGAACCATGAACCATGTGGTTGGTAAGCAAGCTACTTATCACACAGCCACTCCTACACCTATGCGCCTATATATATATATATATATATATATATATATATATATATATATATATATATATATATATATATATATATATATATATGTATATATATATATATATATTACAATTTACATACATAATATACATATATATATATATCAATGCATACATATATATTTATATATGCATTTATATATTTTAAATGAGATAAATGCGCTATATCCTCATATATAGCACATTATTCATTCACTGATATACTCTATATCTACTTTTATATACATATTATGGGCAGCTATGTGGGTGCATTATTATATATACACCCATATATATATATATATATATATATATATATATATATATATATATATATATATATATATATATATATATATATATATATATATATATATATGTATATATATGTATATATATATATATATATATATATATATATATATATATATATGTATATATATATATATATATATATATATATATATATATAT
The DNA here is from genome assembly GCF_046866305.1 of Octopus bimaculoides. Lineage (NCBI taxonomy): Eukaryota > Metazoa > Mollusca > Cephalopoda > Octopoda > Octopodidae > Octopus > Octopus bimaculoides. The sequence continues at coordinate 26,075,705 of NC_142942.1, read as the reverse complement.
ATATATATGTATATCTATATATATGTATATATATATATATATACATATATATATGTATATATATATAGAATACACATATACATATATACATATACCCATATACACATACATACCCATAGACACGCATATACATATACATACATATACACACATATACACATGCATATACATGAACATGCATATATATGTGTGTGTGTATATATATATACACATACATATATATATATATATATATATATATATATATATATATATATATATATATATATATATACACTCATGCACATATACATATGCACACTCTTATATACATATATACATTCATACTCATATATATGTATATATCCACATATACATCTACACACGCATATACAGTTATACGTACATACACACGGTCTTATATATATACATACTCATACTCATACACAGCTATACATCCACACAGCTACCCATGTTTATCTACATAAACACACATATATATATATATATGCACACACCCCATACAGCTATACATATATACACTCGCTTATATATATCTAGATATATATCCATTCAGATATATACATCGTCATATCAACACAAGACCATTCACATATATTTATGCATGTATACCTCTTCCCATATATAAATAAACAAATAAGTAAATATCTATAGCTAGATATACACATATTCATGCATACAGACACACACGCACATATATATTAAAAAAAAAGCTATATGTATAGGGACCTAGATATATCATCATTACGTTCTTATTTGTATACTCACATCTTTAGATTGGGGAAATATTAATTAAATTCTATTTACAATTTTAATCATTATTATAAGAGTTGTTAATTTACTTTACAATAGTTAAAGATATCTATTATGAGATATCAAAATGACAGTCTATTAAATATAGCTATAATAAAAAAAATCATTTATATCTAGTAAATATATATTAGTTTTTATGTAGGCAAAAATTATTTTTTCATCCCTCAGGTTAAGTAAAGGAAATGTAGCCATTAAAATAAATAATTTCTCATTCAAACAAGAAGGCACTTCTTATTACTTATGTTGTAACTAGGTGCAGTCACCAAGATATGCCATTCGAGATTAAAATTAATTTTTGTATCTTTAAGTTCCCAAATGAATTCACTTAGACCCGTTGAATTCTGTCTTTTCCTATTCCGAAATGTATATAAGTGTGTTGAAAGACGCTTCTTCATTTCGTTTTTAGCTGATCCTATATAAATATATGTATTATTAATTTCTGTGGTAACTTTACATTGATATACTACATTTTTAAAATTTACATAAGTTTTTAATCATACAACTATCTTAATTTTTACAATCACGTTTTATAACAATGATCGTTTATATTGGTTGAGGAAGAGGCGTTAGATGTAATTGGTTTCTGATCTTTCTTAATAATATTATGTTTATTAATTAAATTCCTGGTATTATTACTACTAATATTTTCTACATTGGCCCAGGCATTAAGAGAATTATTATTAATACATTCTCTATTTGAATAAAATAAATTTAACTTTTTGTTATTTATAGAAGCTATAATAGTAGCTGAGTTACGAGTTAAAGTATACCTTATCTTTATTTTTTATTGTTAATAATTTCATATGTATTATTTATATTGAAATGCTTATTAATTAACCTATAAATACATTTCACCAAATTAGTTTTTACTTTTTTGGCATATGGAATTATGAGCCATATTATCTTATTAGTATCTACTTTATTACTGTTGAAACTAATAAAATTATTTTTATTCATTAAATAGATATCATTTTTATTTTTTTATTTTATTCGGTTTGTTTATATATCTATGCCTTTTATTATTATCGTCATTAGTTTATATACAATTATTCCTATTATCAAATTTACAGTTTTGTTTATAATATTATTATCTTTAATATGTTTTAATTTATTCTTATATACTGCTTTACTTAAGGTTAAATCATATTGGTCTTTATGTCTGTTAAATATATCTTCATTATATGATAAATATGATATTCTCTTACTAATATTATATACTAATGCTTTTTTCACAGAAGGTGGGTGATTACTTTGATGATTTATATGTTTTGATTTATTATCTTGTTTCATATATGGTTCATGTATCCCAGATAATAAATTACAGTTCATATCTAAGTAATTAATTGAATTATTCTATTTTCTATACACCAAATCTTAAAAAAATTAATAATCGTTTTTTCATGAGTTCTAGGTGTCTATTAGACATGTTCTTAACTACAAATAGAGCATCGTCTCTATAGAGTCCCCCCAATTAGCTCTGGGAATTTGTCTTGTATATTTGCCAATAAATATATACCTACTAAGTCAGTTATTTGCGCCGAATCTGGCGCTCCCATAGAAGTGTCAAAAAAGTTATGGTATCTTTTCTCGCCCATAAATTATCGAAATTTATAACCGACCTTCGGACTGTCAAAATTACATTGATTTCATTAGCGCTAATAGATGTATGTTTCTTCGCAAATATCAAGGCGCTATTTAATATAGTAGGGTTTAGACGAGAGTAATAATTGTCAATATCTATTTGTAGGAATTTATATTTATATTTATTACTTATATTAGAGAACCATTTAATAGCATTCTGAGTGTTTGACCATAATTGTAGTCTGATCTTATATTTCAAGATTGGTATATATTTATCTAAAATTATCTTGCTAAGTTTACATAAATCGGATTTATTAGGACATATTAACATTTGTATCAATTTACCTATTGAAGTAACATTGTTATTGATATAAGTAATATAAACTAATAAATTCTTCGGATATTTAATATCCCTTAGGTGTATTTACACTTAGCTAAACTGTTATTATATATATATATATACACACATACATGTATGTATATATATATACACACATACATATATATACAGGGTGTCCACAAAGTATGGGTACATGGGGATTAACACATACTTTACGAAGTTATTATTTCTTATATTTAATTGTTTATGTTATGATTTTATTTACTCCACGTACCCCGACCTTGTAGACACCCTGTATAATGTAACACACACACACACACACACACACACACACACACACACACACACACAGACAGACAGACACATACACAGACACACACACACACACACACACACACACAGAGAAAGTCACATAAATATATGCATATAAATACTTTTATGTTGTCTGTGATACGCATAAAGAATGAAATTTTACCTGAACTGAAACAAAAAACACCAGCATCTCTTTTGTGACCCGCACAAGACGCTGAGAATATCATTTGATAATCATCATCAATGTTAGTTCGACTGGCTGACCAACCACGATGTGGGCATTGATGTAAAAACTTCTCATCTCCTTTGCATTGTAAATGACTTAACCACACCGGACCAGTTCCACCGCCGTAAACGGATCCACGTAGCGCGTTTCCATCAGAGAAGTTCATGTGTCGACAGAAGACTCGTGCTTCTTTGTCGTCCCAGAACGAATCACAGACAGTGCCCCATACACTTCCTAATAACACTTCAACACGTCCGTAATTACTGCCGCCTACCATTCTATATTGAATACCTATTTAATAAAATAAAAAAAACAAGATAGCTTTAAAATGTTTAAAATTATGATGTTAAAATATGATGATTATTTAATTGTGCATAAATGAAGATCCAAATGTGAATCTGCGAGTTAAACTTTATAAAAAGTATTAACAACAAAAGATGGTGTATTGAATTGAAGTTAAAATATTAATTAATTCACTATGTCATAATAACAATGTGACAGTTATGGTAGTATTATGATAGTATAATTACAATGAATTTCAGGATCAGTTAAAAAACTCACGTTCACAAATATGTACGCGCGCGCGTGTGTGTATGTATGCGTACTATTGAGGATGGTTGGAGGATACTTACGGTTTATATTATTGATTAAAACATTAATCATATGGTCAACAATAGATCAGTACACAAAGGTGTCTAAGAATAGCTCTGTTAGACGTATTATAAACATACAAACTCACGAGTTATAATATTCGACGAGTGAATTGTCACCACTTAACGAAAGAAAGATAATTAATGTTCCTTTCGTTAATTTCTAACCAGAGCTACTAGTAAAGCATTGTAAATGGCTTTGAATTAAATGTCCTGATTATACATGGAATATCTTAGACAAATTTTAAGACGATAACATTACGATATAATTTTGTCAACTTGTTAGTTCGCGAGGCTTTAGCTAAAATTTTTGCAGCACAATATTAAAAACACTTAAAGAAGACCAAAATATTTTATACACTCACAAAACATTCACATAGTAAGAAATTAGGAAACGTCTTTACTACCTGAAAATAAGTCTCAGCATTCCAATTATACTGAAATCAAACTTAACACATGTTATTCTCAACTATACCACTTTAACATATTTACAAACCTCTTCATTGGTGATGTTTCAATTCACTCAACATCTGACTTTCAAACATAGAAATAACGAGAGAATGCATAATGTTATGACAAGTAACCACCCTTTACATTCTAAATAATCCCTCAAACAAACATTACATCACCAAACCAACTACAACGTCCTTCCAGACATTGCATTCTTCTCTCTACATCTAACTACACTAACTACATGGAAAACAGTTCTTCAACTTTTCTCGTACCATTAATCAGTTATTATCATAACATACTCTCATATCAATGGAGAAGCTAAAACACTTTTAGAAACTTTTAAAAAGCACAATGGAATAAGTTTCATTAGGAAACAAAATAAGAATTTTCAAAATTCAAAAATACCACAATCACCAGCTCCATATCAAACAACTAAGCAAATATACTACAGAAAAACAGGAGACTGCAAGAAACTTTCGCATTCAATATACACTACAAGGATAACTCTAAGATAATTTAAGGAGTAATAATCGTCATCATCATCATCATCATCATCATCATCATCAGCAGCAGCAGCAGCAGCAGCAGCAACAACAGTAATAACAACAACAACAGCAGCAGCAGCATTAATATAACTATGTCTCATGCCAGAATAAAAACTTCAATTAATATGCTCACACCGCAACATCAATCAAGCACTCTTAAACATTTCGTGAAAATCAACTTCCAAAACCATGCACAGGAAACTGAAAGTATTCGCTTGTCTCACGATTTTGACTGTTTATTCTATTAGAAACGAAACAGCAATAGGGAAATCTAAAATCTTGAAAGTCTCTGCACCAAACAGATTCACATACATACGTCCAAATAATAAAAGACGTTAAGGAATAATTGCACTCATCAACATTAAAAGCACTTGCACCAACATTATAATTGCCTAACTCTGGAAGCGGGGCAAAATTATAACAAAGTAATATCACATAGACATAGCACCGTTCTATTCATATTCTCGAAAATTCCACAAAGGTTATTCTTTCACAAAATTAACTCCTTCTCTCCTATTCCAAATCAGGAAACAGACTCAGACCACTGATTTAATTTCCACACTTCTCACAAACCCAACACAGAAAATAAATAATGACTTCAACGAAAAATGCCTCCTACACATGTACTGTCAAGATAAACAAAGGTTTTCCCTACATTTTTCAATATCCACTCATACAAAAATATTCAATGCTACCTTGAGAAACAACACTAAACGCTGGCTAGTAAATTACCTTTCAGACCGTCAAGTGTATGTTGTATACAAGAACAGTACTTCTAGAACCTTCAATATGCCGAATGGAGTATCGCTGGCAACCAGCCTCTCACACATTCTTTTCAACCTATATCTACACGACCTTCCTACACTCAACAAACTGTTCATATGCAAATAAATTCCCAATTACTACTTCCCACTATTGTCCTGATACTGCTTCTCAACTAGTTCAACTCTATATCAATCATCTCGAAATCTTCTGTACTCTTTCTTAATGTCAACACAACACCAAATGCAATCAACCGACACACTCAACAACAGAAACGTGTCAAGACAAATATACTATGAGTTACTAAAAATACTTACAACCCACAAACATGAAAGAGTAAAAACAGAAACACGACATACAAATATACTTTTAGGATGATAGAAAGAAACAACAATGATGTACGAACAATACATTATTATATCCATCATAGACTACTTTTTACTTGCTGAGTCTGGAAAGAAGAGTAGTTGCCATAACTTTTGCAGACACTTCGTGACCGTCGAAGCTGATGCCGCTAATGTACCGTTTAAACAATTGCAGGTCAACACCTGTAAGAAAGACATGAACAAGAAAACGATTCTATGGAGTTGATGCATTGTGGTTAGTTCCATCCGGGGATATTGGACGCAATACGGGTAATTGAGGTGGATAGACGATAGGATCAAGAGCTCCTAAATAGTGGGAGTATGAGACCAAATATTTCCGAGGAACAAAGACCATTATAATAGCGATAGAAAAGGAAAAGAAAGAAGGTTGCACTCCTATGGGTTAGAGCCTAGAGTGTGTCCGTTAGGGATTGAGTGGCCCATCTGTATGCGGATCAGGATGTCTGTGTGCGTAACAGATGTACCATCTCAGATGTGGGCGTAGTACTCTATAGTATGTCTCACTCGAACCTCTTATAGAGTGTCAATAACTGTCTTCTGGCTCTGAAGAGAAGGACTGGTCTGAGCGAATCCTTCCACAACAGATTCTAATAATGTACAAAGAAACTAAGAACAAAAACAAACAACGAAATACTAAAATGAAACACCAAAATAAGTGCAGAGAGACAGCAACTCTTTTCCTTTAACAAAATCCACTTGCCCATCTTCATTGTGACAACCACCAGATTGTTCGGTCGTACAGAATGCAATGTCCAGACTCTCACATAGCACCACAGAGGATTCACCATTTCTTGTCCAAATGAGCAGTATGACCACTAGCAAAGCGAAGACTTTGTATACTGGGGAAGATGGATCTGTAGGCCGCTCCTCGTTCTTCGGCTGACTACCTGCGTCCCATAGGACACACACACACACACTCACACACACACACACACACACACACAAGTACGCGCACACACACATACAATTTTTGGTACACATACACACAAACAAAATATCATCCTTCCTCATTTCTGTTTGTATAAAATTTGAACATTTTTAGTATTTTCTTAATTTTTCCATATTATTTATCTCATTTACATTGCTTTAGATCCATAAACTATCGGTTAAGTAGTCATCAGTGTATTAAATTAATACTAATAATAATAAGAGAACTAGTGTAAAAGATCACTTACCGGAATGATTGAAGCAAATAACTGCAGCGATTAGGCCACTAGAACAGTTGCCTAAAGAATCACGTGCTTTAAATGGACATTCACTCAAAGCCTTTTCTTGACCAGTACAATTAACAGAGCTGATCCAGTATGGGCCAGTTTTGTATTCGTTCACATGTAGGTCTTCGTTACTGTGATGATATGCGATTCCATTAGAATAAGAAATAGAGCGACAGAATACCTTAGCATCAACATCATCCCAATGAGATGGGCAGATAAATCCTGTGGTATTATAATGTTTAACATATATCTTCCCAAGCCCACTGGAGGACGGATGGAGAGAGAAAGTATAACCTGCTACAAAAAAAAAAAAAAGTTAAATAAAAATATTGCTGTATTAAACAGAAATTAATTCAATATAATAACACCGAAAAAAACAAAGGCAACTATTATTGTCTATATTCACATAAGTACGTTGGTAAATATTAATATATCTTTTACCACTGGAAGCAACTTATGCTACTTACCTATGTAGTGCTTAATATTTTGAATTGAAATTCTAATGGGGGTCGACTTAACTTCTTCTCAATTCAGTAAAATTAAATTGTAAACCATCGAAATATTGAGCTTGATTCTGATTTACTATAAGCATCATCTTTACAAAATTTGACATTGTACACGTGTACATTATTACACTTTATCATATGGGGCCAAATGGAGAAACAAATGAAATTGAATATATTTTGTTCATATGTTGCATGAATTTATAAATATGTATACTTACAATCCTCAAGAGCAGTAGTATTTTGAAAACAAATTGCCGAAGCGTAATTAGTCGTGTTGCAGGTCGTACGGCCCATACAGTCTGTGAGAGACAAATCGCCTGGCTGACAGCTAATGGTGACACTTTGATCCACAGCCTGTTTCACTTTACCGTACGCCGAGCAACAGACTGCACGCCCATCCATGTAACCCAGCTGGTGACAAACTACTCGGGCAGATAAATCATTGAAACCAGTTTCACATACTAAATGCCAATTATTCGAATTTCGGTAGACTACAACCGGACCGCGGGAAATTTCTTTACTTATGTGATCAGCAATTCGCACTGAAACGATAATTATATATATATATATATATTATATATATGAGATCCAGGGATCGAGGTGTAGGAAGAAAGTTAACTTCAAGCAATCCGTAGTAAATATAAAAAAAAACTTTCAGGGACAATAATGGTTTATTGAGATGGGGCGGGGGAGAGATTTTTTTTCGTATCGAAGTACGATAAATTGAAAAAACTTCTTTTTATATTTCAAGGCTGGTGACCAGTGTTGCTGGGTGTGCGAATAAGAATACAAGAGTTAAGGAATGGAGTAGATAAGATCCGGGCTACATATGTTTCATATCGAGCGAAACCTCAGAAGTGGTAAATATCCAAGCGAGGTGTATACTGCAGGCTACTCTTCGGGCCGATGATATCTTGATGAAACGTCGCAAGGAGGTACATGTTAACGCATAGAAGATTCAATCAGAATGTGTAGATAGCATAGTAGGAGAGGGGAATATAAATGTAGAAAGCAATAACGATTAAAAGAAGGAAAAAAAGAAAAAAAACTATAAGGGAGAAGGTTTGGTTTTGCAAATCAAGGGTTACAACCAAGAAATTAGCAGTTTTAACATTGTTACAGAAGGAGATGCCAAACCTTCTACCCATGCCACAAATCTAGGAAAGCCTCTCCTACGTGAACTTCTCCTCCAACCACACCCACTCCGTCCTAAAATCTTAGCGTTTCCTACCGGATTTCCTCATTACCTACTAATAAGGATCTATTCGATCAACATGCTGAACATTACAACTGTGCCTTACAACATGTTGGATGTAAAAACTCAATTGAATACATCGCTATGTGGGATATTCCTCTCCCCACTAAACCCATAACTGAGACCATTTCCGCAAACCCATGACTATTCAAGTTACCGTCAATTTTAGCCAACTTTCTTGAACCATTACTTTTTATGTATCTCCAAAGCAGTTTTCATTGTGTAACGTGGGTCATTTCGCATTCTAATAAGCGAGAATTTGTCAGAAAGCCTCCAGGAACGCGAAAAGACACACGTTACAGTACGAAAACAGTGAAATTTGGGGGTAAGAGTCGGATGCTTTGGGAATACATAAAAAGTCATATTTCAAGAAAGTTGGTTAAAATTGACGGTAACTTGAATAGTGACAAATACATCCAGTTACTGAAGGACAACTTGATACCAGACTTGGATGAAGGTGAGATTTTCAGCATGACGGAGCTCCATGCTACAGATCGCGTGCAACATAACAGAGTCTGGCTGATGAAGGTGTTACCGTATTGAAAGACTGGCCAGCTGAGAGACTGACTTAAATATCACCGAGCAAATGTGCACAGAACTAGAGAAGAGTTCGTCAGAAGAATCCACGCAATCTTGAAGAGTTGTGGGAGCTCAGCCACAGAGAATAGCATCTCATACCGGTGAAGATGAAGGGTTTGTACGAATCTCTTCCCAGGTCCATTAAAGCAATTATTCAAGTTAAGAGAAGCCACACGAAATATCAACAAGGTACAATAACGTTTATAAATGAACATTATGTAATAAATTTTCATTATAGATATTTTTCTGTTTTAAAACACTGTATCTTGATTAGTTTATGTGACGTGGCCGAAAACTTTTACACGGTACTGTGTGTGTGTGTGTGTGTGTGTGTGTGTGTGTGTGTGTGTGTGTGTGTGTGTGTATGTATGTATGTATATATATATATATATATATATATATATATATATATATATATATATGTACAATTAAACCTTGGGAGAGGCATTATGCCGGTAATAAACACACGCACTGGTTCAGTCCTTTATTAATTTATATAGTTTTTTGTTAAATTATTTCATTGCACTCTTGCAATCTCTTCAGTAACTTGTCTCTCCACTTCCATTTATTTTGAATATATGATCTGGCGTTGTTTTGGCGTTGTTTCGAAACTGTTTGGTATGAGCATGTGAGTGTGTGCAAGCTCGTATGTGTGCATGCTCATATGTGTGCACGCACTTATGTGTTCGTGCTTATATGTAAGTATGTGCGTCCATATGTGTGTTTGTAACAATTTCGTTTATATCAGATCAGATAGAGACTTTTTAATTAATTTATTTACGTTCATATTCCGCATCATATGTGTGAACAACACATGCAACCACGGGCAATTGTAAGGCCCTCATCTACGTGTATTTGGTGTTTAAAATTGGTTGCGTTTCAGTTATGAGGACCGACTCCTGTATTTGTCGCAAAGATGCGTCACCGGGGTGTCTAGACAGGATTTCTATGTTAATTCTGTCCAGTACACCACCATGTTGTTCTTTGGCATGCTGGTAGAGCACTGAGGTTTGTTTTTGATTATTATAGTCCCTCCAATGTTCGTTTACACGTTCAGCCAAACTTCTTGCCGTCTCACCTATGTATGTGGTGTTTCTGTTTTTACACTCACCATCCATACAGCTTATTTTGTAGACTACATTTCTGGCTTTGCAGTTGGCACCAGGACTATTTTTGCACACAATGCAACTCTCCTCAACACACCTTGTTCTTCTGAAGGGATATGTTTTACATATTATTGATCTAATTGATCTCCCTGGTTTTTCTATAACATTTATCCTCAACTTGGTACTTTTGAGGATTTTTCGAAATCTGCGGGCCAGTTCTCCGTGTGGCGTGGCGTCCACAAACATTACTCCCTGGAACTTGTCGGTATTGTACCACGTGGTCTTTTTGTTTGTTTTGTTACTAATCCTTTGTAGTCTATTCCACTGTTTGTTACGGTATCTAGGTTGTGTTCCATTTGTATCTTTGACAACAATCTCCTCAAATTTCTTGTTAGCTCCTCTGTATACCCGGATTCTATCTTTCTGGCTGTATCCCGAAAATTGCATGCGATGCATGAAGTCTTGAATATGTTTTTGCCCCTCCCATGGACCGCACAGGGGGGATATGTTTTTCATTATTCTAACCAAATCGGCTACTAATATATTGATTTTCACACTGTGTGATAGAGCCGAATTCTTATGGATAACATACTTTGAAGATATAGGTTTCATATAATGTGAGTGGAGGATTTGAACTTTGTCATTAATTGTTTCTAGCCAAAGTTCTGTGTCAAGTACTGGGAGTCTCATGTTTAGGTGTCTTGTTGGGTAATCTATTGTTACTTTGATGCTCTGGTGTATTGTATTAGCTATATTCTGGATGTTTTCCATCACGATCTTCTCGTTCTCTTCAGTCTGAATGTTTGATGGTGTTTTGACTACGATGTTAATGTCATCCACATATCTCCCGTATAGTTTGAGTGTTATTGAGTGTTCTTCGAGAGTTGTTTTCAGCTTTTTGTCCCACCAGGTCATGAATAGGCTTGCCACGTCTCCGGCCACACTGACACCAATAGCCGCTCCCTGGACCTGCATGTATAGTTTTTCATTGAATTTAACTATATGGTTCTGCAGGGTGGTCTTCAGACTTGCACCTACAGCATGTGCAACCATTTTTCGTGTTTGGATATGTGAGATGTGAGATGTGTTGAAATTATTTCGGTAAGTGAAGTAACCTTCCGTGAAGTGAACACGAGGGAACTAGGCCTCCTCCTAAAGCTCGTTTATAATAATGAATACTTAGATCACCACGACCTAACTAGATTCTGCCCCACCAGGTCAGGACGAGGTAGACCACATACGATCACATCAGCTGCTAGAAAAACCACCGCAGAGCGTTGGAAGGGATGGAATACACCCACCCACGACCCAGAGGATAATATCCAAACACGAAAAATGGTTGCACATGCTGTAGGTGCAAGTCTGAAGACCACCCTGCAGAACCATATAGTTAAATTCAATGAAAAACTATACATGCAGGTCCAGGGAGCGGCTATTGGTGTCAGTGTGGCCGGAGACGTGGCAAGCCTATTCATGACCTGGTGGGACAAAAAGCTGAAAACAACTCTCGAAGAACACTCAATAACACTCAAACTATACGGGAGATATGTGGATGACATTAACATCGTAGTCAAAACACCATCAAACATTCAGACTGAAGAGAACGAGAAGATCGTGATGGAAAACATCCAGAATATAGCTAATACAATACACCAGAGCATCAAAGTAATAATAGATTACCCAACAAGACACCTAAACATGAGACTCCCAGTACTTGACACAGAACTTTGGCTAGAAACAATTAATGACAAAGTTCAAATCCTCCACTCACATTATATGAAACCTATATCTTCAAAGTATGTTATCCATAAGAATTCGGCTCTATCACACAGTGTGAAAATCAATATATTAGTAGCCGATTTGGTTAGAATAATGAAAAACATATCCCCCCTGTGCGGTCCATGGGAGGGGCAAAAACATATTCAAGACTTCATGCATCGCATGCAATTTTCGGGATACAGCCAGAAAGATAGAATCCGGGTATACAGAGGAGCTAACAAGAAATTTGAGGAGATTGTTGTCAAAGATACAAATGGAACACAACCTAGATACCGTAACAAACAGTGGAATAGACTACAAAGGATTAGTAACAAAACAAACAAAAAGACCACGTGGTACAATACCGACAAGTTCCAGGGAGTAATGTTTGTGGACGCCACGCCACACGGAGAACTGGCCCGCAGATTTCGAAAAATCCTCAAAAGTACCAAGTTGAGGATAAATGTTATAGAAAAACCAGGGAGATCAATTAGATCAATAATATGTAAAACATATCCCTTCAGAAGAACAAGGTGTGTTGAGGAGAGTTGCATTGTGTGCAAAAATAGTCCTGGTGCCAACTGCAAAGCCAGAAATGTAGTCTACAAAATAAGCTGTATGGATGGTGAGTGTAAAAACAGAAACACCACATACATAGGTGAGACGGCAAGAAGTTTGGCTGAGCGTGTAAACGAACATTGGAGGGACTATAATAATCAAAAACAAACCTCAGTGCTCTACCAGCATGCCAAAGAACAACATGGTGGTGTACTGGACAGAATTAACATAGAAATCCTGTCTAGACACCCCGGTGACGCATCTTTGCGACAAATACAGGAGTCGGTCCTCATAACTGAAACGCAACCAATTTTAAACACCAAATACACGTAGATGAGGGCCTTACAATTGCCCGTGGTTGCATGTGTTGTTCACACATATGATGCGGAATATGAACGTAAATAAATTAATTAAAAAGTCTCTATCTGATCTGATATAAACGAAATTGTTACAAACACACATATGGACGCACATACTTACATATAAGCACGAACACATAAGTGCGTGCACACATATGAGCGTGCACACATACGAGCTTGCACACACTCACATGCTCATACCAAACAGTTTCGAAACAACGCCAAAACAACGCCAGATCATATATTCAAAATAAATGGAAGTGGAGAGACAAGTTACTGAAGAGATTGCAAGAGTGCAATGAAATAATTTAACAAAAAACTATATAAATTAATAAAGGACTGAACCAGTGCGTGTGTTTATTACCGGCATAATGCCTCTCCCAAGGTTTAATTGTATTTCTTTCAACACACGTATCCACATCAAGAATCTTGCACACGAAATACACATACGAAATATGATAAGCCCCAGCCAAGCTAGCAAGACGTTGAAAGACACTGTGTTCTGCTGTCTAAAAATCAAAATAACAACCAGACAGCTCTACTTTATTAAAAAATGCATCACTTCCAAGTTATACACGAATGCCATCAACTCAGCTGTAAGAAGACTGAGGCTCACAGAGGGCCAAGCAGGCAGACTAAGACACACACTACTGGTCAACATCAAAAAGAGAATATACAAAGAAATTAGCCAGTACCAAAAGAGAAAAAGGTTCTTACAACAAAACCTCAAGAACATGATAACACCGTATGAGGAGTTAAAACTCGCAGATATCATCCATCGGGAATATAACTATATAAACCGAGCCTGTAACAAACACTTCAGCAACAAATTGAAATGGATGAGACAACAACAACCTCAACACACAGGAAACAAAGACAAATACCCAAATAACATCAACGGGATTCTGATGTCGGACTGCGAACTACCGGAGATATACAATGACATCGCAAACGAAAATAGTCACACACCTGGAATGTATGGCTCAGTACTACTGGATGAAAATGAAGCGTGTGCCGTAGGATTACCACCGAAATATGCAGTGTATAACAAGGTCAGTAAGATCAATTGTCTATCTGAGATTGAAAAAACATTTACTAAGATTAGATGGAGGTTAGGACACCACTACAACAACAACTCAGTTGTAAGAAACCACCACGACAGTAATACGCATAATATTCACAATGCAACCAACAATAACAATGGAAATGGCAACAATAACTACACCGCCACCACCACCACCACCAACAATAATGATTACACTACCACCATCAGCAACAGCAATGATAACAGCAATAGCAACAACCACACGAACAGCACCGCACACACCAGGAACAACAGCAACAACAACGTCCGTCACAATAACAACAGCAACAGCAACAACAGCAGCCACACATACAATGATAACAACAATGGCAACAACAACACCTTAAAAAATCTCTTTTATAACCCGGTTGACAAATCCTATGATATGACCCGAATCTATCCAACGGATTTACCTTTCAACAAAAGAGTATGCATCTCGCCATACACAGATGATAAAACAGAAGCCATGATCTCTTTAGCTAGAAGCAGACTCAAGAAAACAGTAACACGTTATATAGCAACTGCACCAACACAAAACGAAGCAGAGGCCCACCAACTCGGTACAGTAGCTGCAATGGGCATACGAAAACTAAAACATAGAGTTAGAAACAATGAAATAGTATGCCTCCCTACAGACAAATCAGGCAGGATATCGGTAGACAGCCTGCAAAACTACACCCATACGATGCAAAAACATATAGAAGATATGAGAGAAGTTACACCGCAAGAATATGAAAAAGTAGAGAAAATTCTCAATGCACACATGGGAATGTGGTGTAACATACTCCAACCTAAGAGACGCACAGCACAGAACTTTGCATCATCCAACAACGACATTCCTACACTCTATGGGTTACGAAAAGACCATAAACCCATTGCAGACCCTATCATGGGCCCACCATGTCGACCGATTTGTGGTGCCAATATTGCCAGCAATTATAGGCTGTCATTCTTCCTCTCACATATATTAAGACCACACATCGAGATGTCTCCTGATGTTTGTGAAAGCACTGAGGACCTCCTCAGCAGAGTCAATGAATGTAACTGCTCCCATGACCTGACAGATTGTATTATAGGCAGTATGGATGTAGTATCTCTCTATCCATCCATTGACATTGACTTTGCCGTAGAGAGATGTGTTGAAATTATTTCGGTAAGTGAAGTAACCTTCCATGAAGTGAACACGAGGGAACTAGGCCTCCTCCTAAAGCTCGTTTATAATAATGAATACTTAGATCACCACGACCTAACTAGATTCTGCCCCACCAGGTCAGGACGAGGTAGACCACATACGATCACATCAGCTGCTAGAAAAACCACCGCAGAGCGTTTGAAGGGATGGAATACACCCACCCACGACCCAGAGGATAATATCCAAACACGAAAAATGGTTGCACATGCTGTAGGTGCAAGTCTGAAGACCACCCTGCAGAACCATATAGTTAAATTCAATGAAAAACTATACATGCAGGTCCAGGGAGCGGCTATTGGTGTCAGTGTGGCCGGAGACGTGGCAAGCCTATTCATGACCTGGTGGGACAAAAAGCTGAAAACAACTCTCGAAGAACACTCAATAACACTCAAACTATACGGGAGATATGTGGATGACATTAACATCGTAGTCAAAACACCATCAAACATTCAGACTGAAGAGAACGAGAAGATCGTGATGGAAAACATCCAGAATATAGCTAATACAATACACCAGAGCATCAAAGTAACAATAGATTACCCAACAAGACACCTAAACATGAGACTCCCAGTACTTGACACAGAACTTTGGCTAGAAACAATTAATGACAAAGTTCAAATCCTCCACTCACATTATATGAAACCTATATCTTCAAAGTATGTTATCCATAAGAATTCGGCTCTATCACACAGTGTGAAAATCAATATATTAGTAGCCGATTTGGTTAGAATAATGAAAAACATATCCCCCCTGTGCGGTCCATGGGAGGGGCAAAAACATATTCAAGACTTCATGCATCGCATGCAATTTTCGGGATACAGCCAGAAAGATAGAATCCGGGTATACAGAGGAGCTAACAAGAAATTTGAGGAGATTGTTGTCAAAGATACAAATGGAACACAACCTAGATACCGTAACAAACAGTGGAATAGACTACAAAGGATTAGTAACAAAACAAACAAAAAGACCACGTGGTACAATACCGACAAGTTCCAGGGAGTAATGTTTGTGGACGCCACGCCACACGGAGAACTGGCCCGCAGATTTCGAAAAATCCTCAAAAGTACCAAGTTGAGGATAAATGTTATAGAAAAACCAGGGAGATCAATTAGATCAATAATATGTAAAACATATCCCTTCAGAAGAACAAGGTGTGTTGAGGAGAGTTGCATTGTGTGCAAAAATAGTCCTGGTGCCAACTGCAAAGCCAGAAATGTAGTCTACAAAATAAGCTGTATGGATGGTGAGTGTAAAAACAGAAACACCACATACATAGGTGAGACGGCAAGAAGTTTGGCTGAGCGTGTAAACGAACATTGGAGGGACTATAATAATCAAAAACAAACCTCAGTGCTCTACCAGCATGCCAAAGAACAACATGGTGGTGTACTGGACAGAATTAACATAGAAATCCTGTCTAGACACCCCGGTGACGCATCTTTGCGACAAATACAGGAGTCGGTCCTCATAACTGAAACGCAACCAATTTTAAACACCAAATACACGTAGATGAGGGCCTTACAATTGCCCGTGGTTGCATGTGTTGTTCACACATATGATGCGGAATATGAACGTAAATAAATTAATTAAAAAGTCTCTATCTGATCTGATATAAACGAAATTGTTACAAACACACATATGGACGCACATACTTACATATAAGCACGAACACATAAGTGCGTGCACACATATGAGCGTGCACACATACGAGCTTGCACACACTCACATGCTCATACCAAACAGTTTCGAAACAACGCCAAAACAACGCCAGATCATATATTCAAAATAAATGGAAGTGGAGAGACAAGTTACTGAAGAGATTGCAAGAGTGCAATGAAATAATTTAACAAAAAACTATATAAATTAATAAAGGACTGAACCAGTGCGTGTGTTTATTACCGGCATAATGCCTCTCCCAAGGTTTAATTGTATTTCTTTCAACACACGTATCCACATCAAGAATCTTGCACACGAAATACACATACGAAATATATATATGTATATATATATATATATATATATATATATATATATTATATATTATATATTATATATATATATATTATATATTATATATATATATATATATATTCTTTTATTCTTTTGCTTGTTTCAGTCATTTAACTGCAGCCATGCTGGAGCACCGCCTTTATTCGAACAAATCGACCTCAGGACTTTTTCTTTTGCAGACCCGCTAAGTTACGGGGACGTAAACACATCAACATCGGTTGTCAAAATCTGGTGGTGGTGGGGGGACAAACACAGACACAAGCACACACACACTCATATATATATTTTATATATCCAAGCCCGTTCCCCATTTAGTGTGGTGGGTAGCCAATATATACGACGGGCTACTTTCAGTTTACGTCTACCAAATCCACTCACAAAGGTTTTGGTCGGCCCGAGGCCTTAGTAGAACAGACTTGCCCAAGGTCACGCAGTGGGACTAAACCCAGACCCATGTGGGTTTAGCTACCTCTGCGCCTATATATATATATATGTATATATATATATGTATATATATATATATATGTATATATATATATATATATATATATATATATATATATATATATATATATATATATATATACACGCATGTACATACGACGGGCTTCTTTCAGTTTCCGTCTGCCAAAACCACTCACAAAGCTTTTGTCGGCCCGAGGCTATAGTGGAAGATACTTACCCAAGGTGCCATGCAGTAGGACTGAACCCGGAAGGATGTGGTTGGGAAGCAAGCCTTTTTACATACAGCCTCACCCTCGTTATACCGTATAGTTTAGGGATATTAAATGCACTTACTAGTAATCTACTGGATATATTCTAGTTGTTACTGGTGTCTACTCAGTGCTACATGCTTGTCACCACATGATAGTATTGACATGTATTGATCAATTTCTTGTGGATTTTATTGTAACCGCTCTTGGGTAATTTTTCTTTTAAACTTGAAAAATTCAGTTCATCACAATACAGAGAAAACGATATTAAATACTTAGGAGAGGCTGTGTGGTAAGTAGCTTGCTTACCAACCACATGGTTTCGAGTTCAGTCCCACTGCGTGGCACCTTGGGCAAGTGTCTTGTACTATTGCTTCGGGCCGACCAAAGCCTTGTAAGTAGATTTGGTAGACGGAAACTGAAAGGAAGCCCGTCGTATATATATATATATATATATATATATATACATATACATGTATATGTTTGTGTGTCTGTGTGTGCCTCAACAACATCGCTTGACAATCGATGCTGCTGTGTTTACATCCCCGCAACTTAATGGTTCGGAAAAAGAGACGGATGGAATAAGTACTAGGCTTACAAAGAATAAGTCATGGGGTCGATTTGCTCCACTAAAGGCAGTGCTCCAGCATGGCCGCAGTCAAATGACTGAAACAAATAAAGGAATAAAGAATATATATATATATATATATATATATATATGAGAGAGAGAGAAAAAGCATGAGAGTGTGGGAGGAAAGAGAGAAAGTGTGTGTGTGAGTGTGCGTGCGTGTGTATGCGACTGAATTTTGAGGGAAAACATGATGATATCAATTTGTTTTTTTATTGTCGAACATGTTAGAAAATTCATACCGGTAGCAAAGCATCGAATAGATATATCACGCTTGTGAGCACTGCAAGTATAATGTTGAGGAGAAACTTTCTTCCAACCAGAATGCGCGCATTCATGCATGTGACTTTCAGCTCCTGTACAACGAAACAAATTATTCCAAATTGGACCAGTGCCTCTATCGTGAAGTGGTGTAGTGCTGATCTCTCCAGATGAGTAACCGAGCTGTCGACACATAACTGTTGCTTCTCGAGTGTCCCAGAATGTTGAGCAAAATGTACCCCATTCTCCGTCAATGTACACTTCCACACGACCAAAATCTCCCCTACCTCCAGCTAGTCGGTAAGAAATTTCTGCAAAAAAAAAAAAAAAAGCATTTAAAAATTTTATTTGATTGAAAGGAACAAAACAGTTTTGTATTACGTATTCATGATATATGAGAATTTTATAATTTATAACATTATTCCCAATATTCCCCACAGCTAACACTCCATTATTACAGTTTAAGTTGAAAATGTGATTGTAAAGGACTCGAAACGTCAGTGTAGTGGACTGAGGGACCTAAATGTTCCAAACCAAACTTTCAGAAATAAGAAGGAAATATGAAAAGGAACACAACAATGTTTTATGCTCTCTCTCTCTCTCTCTCTCTCTCTCTCTCACACACACACACACACACACACACACACACACACACACGCACACGCACACGCACACGCACACGCGTTTGTATATATGTATGTATGCGTTCATGAATGTTTGTTTCCTTTTATCTTCTTTTACTTGTTAGGCTTGTTATATTCCATCTTATTCGTGCGAATGGAACAATCTTGCATGTCTCCAACTCAAGTACTCTTCTACTCGATGATTGTACCATATAATTACTGATTCAAACTTTCATGTTTACAAATCTTCCATTGTAAAACCTTCACAACTTCATCATGTCTCCATTTCTCCAATTATTATATTGTTGTTGTTATGACTATTAGGCTGCGGCCATGCTGGCGTACTGCCTTGAAAAATTTAAGATAGCTCGTCCTCCACACTTTCTTTTATAAGTTTGGTACTTCCTCGACCCGTCGCTATCGGCGGAACCGCTAAATTCCCGGGATCTGGTTTGATAAGTGCCATGCCAAAACTCTCGTACCTCGACTCGCTTTGTAACTTAGGCCGATTAATATTTAATGAAATTTATATACTCATGTAATAAGTTCTAATCATACTTCTTATTCTACCCTATTATATATCTGTGTATGTGTATGTGTGTATCTGTGTGTGTGTCTGTATGAGTGTGTATGTACTTCTAACTTACGTAAACTTGGCTTCACTGACAGTAATAATAATAATAGTGATAATAATCGTAATAATGAAAAATAACTACTACTACTACTACTACTACTACTACTACTACTACTACTACTACTTTTGAAAAGATAAACAGTAACGATAACAACAACAACAATATAATAATTGGAGAAATGGAGACATGATGAAGTTGTGAAGGTTTTACAACGGAAGATTTGTAAACATGAAAGTTTGAATCAGTAATTATATGGTACAATTATCGAGTAGAAGAGTACTTGAGTTGGAGACATGCAAGATTTTTCCATTCGCACGAATAAAATGGAATATAACAAGCCTATGATATTATAGTAATAGACAAGGAAAATCGAATTTGCATATTAATTGATCTATCATGTCCATTTAATACTAAGATTCTGAAGAAAACAAATGAAAAGTTGATAAAACACAGCCCTTTCAAATTTGAGATTACAACGATTTGGAACATGTAAAGATTGTACCTGTGAAATTGGTGCAACAAGGACTGAGAGTTATGGAATAGACAAATGGATAAAGGAGATTTAAATGAAATGTCCTGTAGAGGTTCTCTTAGGAACTGGAAAAGTCATCATAAGGGTTTTGAGCACTTGATGACTTATCGAAATCATGCGAAAATCTAAGGTTACAGGGAACAATTCGTTATCTACATAAATTCAACCACGAATAA
>NC_142942.1:25834448-25836948 GCF_046866305.1 Octopus bimaculoides | reverse complement strand
GAAGCATTCTATGCTTCTCTTTATTTATATTTCGTCAATCGCTGCTTTGATTACCTTCTCAAGTCCGATGCCAGCCATGGGAAATATCTTGTATCTACTTACATGCTAACAACCTTTCACCCCTGCACCAATCACCGTCCATTGCCATTCTCGTGTCCCACACATTCACACATACACGCGCGTACACACACACACACACACACACACACACACACACACACACACACACACACACACACACACACACACACACACACACACACACATATACACATACAATTTTTCGTTCTTCTTTTTAAGTGTTGAGTTGTTGGCGTCATTTAAGTTTGGGAGAAAACGTCTTGTGGTGTATGTCGCACCTCTGTGCACTGTGAGCTCAATCTCTTTAGGAGACAATAGATAAAAAACAAGTACCAGAGATATACTGAGTTCTGAGTTCAAATTAGACCTCTCACTGCATTCCTCGGAGTAGGAAGAGTAGACTTTCGAACCTGATTAACAGGACTTTGGGGCAGCGATACTCTCTTTAATTGTCAGACGGACAATCAATATGCATGAATACGGAGCATGCGCTGATGCAGGATAAAAACGAAGGAAACTGAGCCATTTTCAGCCGTTCTGTCTTTAATATAATCGATTGTAAAGAAGAATGGTCGACATGAAATTAGCCTCAATATCTAACAAATTTGTCCAGGAACTCAACTATTGTGCTTATTTTACCTACCTCCAGCTCGAAAGCATGAAGTAAGAAGTTCACAAGAGTATACTTAAAACTAAATATTTAGTGATGTGCTCAAATATTTTTTGGTGTACTGTTCGATATAACTTGTGTGTATGTATGTATCTTCTGTTTTCTTAATTATTATAAATCTTTCACTGAGGAGGGAGCCGGTTTCTAACAAAGATACAAGGCTCCGTCTTTGGGATGTAATTAACAGACAAATTCACATTTGGAACTTGAGAAAAGTCTTGCATATCTTTAGTGTTCCACTCAGAGATTGGACTTCTAATTTCTGTCTGTCTGTCTGTCTGTCTGTCTGTCTGTCTGTCTGTCTGTCTGTCTGTATGTATGTATGTATGTATGTTTGCATGTATGTATGTCTGTCTGCATGTATATGTGTGTATTTATATATGTATGTACAGGGTGGGACACACAGGACGGATGTTTTTGAAAAACAACATCCATCATGTGGTGTCCGTTTTCATTGGTGCATTTCTGAAGGCGTTCTTGGAAGTTGGCCTCAACTCTCTCCAGCATTGCTCTGTCGATTTGGGGTACTTCAACGGGAATAGCTTCCTTCAAATCGTCCAGTGTACAGGGGCTTATGCGCATATACACGTGCCCTGAAACTACCCCGCAAGAAATAATCACACATGGATAAATCAGGGGACCGAGGGGGGGGGGCAAGGAATGTCAGCAAACCTGGAATCCGGACGGTCACCGAAGAGAGGGCGAAGAACGTCCTTCCCCACAAGAAATAATCACACATAGATAAATCAGGGGACAGAAGGGGCCAAGGAATGTCAGCAAACCTGGAAACGAGGCGGTCACTGAAGAGAGGGCGAAGAACGTCCATTGATGCTCTGAGTGTGTGGGCCGTCGCCCCATCCTGTTGAAACCACACACGTCGAATAGGCATACGTTTGCGTCGTAATTCAGGCACAAAGAAGTTGTTTATCATCTTAATGTAACACTCGGAGTTCACTGTAACAGTATTTCCATTATTGTCTTCAAAGAGTAAGGAGCAATGACGGCAGCTTTTCTAACAGCACACCAGACCGTCACTTTTGGGCTGTGCAGTGGTCTTTCGTGCAAGAGCCCAATTACGGCAGTTCTGTTGATTCACCATGCCATTCAAATGAAAATGAGCTTCATCACTCATTACCAAAATAAGGTTGTCATTTGCCTCAAAATTTGATGCCAACTGACAAGCGAAGTTAAGCCGCTATGCACAGTCCCATGGTTTCATCTGTTGGTCAATGACCAATTTATACGGGTGAAAATACAAGTCTTCATGCAAAATACGCCTTACGGATCAATTACCTCTACCAAGTTCAGTGGAATGCCCCCGTGCAGAGCGATTCGGACTCAAAGCTTGTCTGATGCGTTCCACACTTTCCGGGGTCCGTACCGTTCGTGGCGCCCCCACCGATCTCCTATTCAATAGTGTACCTCGTGTACAAAGCGTATTCACTCAACATAAGATTATGTTACGGGTGGGAACAGCCTGATTTCGGTGAATGTTGAAGTGGCGCCGAAACTCACGCTGAACTGTTATGACAGGTTCGTTATTCTACACGTGACTGTCGTAGGCAAACACCGATGGTCTATCGTCCACAGCACCATGGCTTGACCGGAAAAGAAAAAAGGCCAAGACACGACGGACACTGGCCATGAGTAATAGCCATTTCAAAAACGTCCGCCCTCTCTGGTCCAACCTGTATGTATGTATGTATGTATGTATGTATGTATGTATGTATGCATGTATGTATGTATGCA
>NC_142942.1:25821948-25831948 GCF_046866305.1 Octopus bimaculoides | reverse complement strand
GTGATCTAATATCCTGAAATGAAGTGAAATTAGGGATATACACAACTCACTGGGAGCTTAGCCTTTAAAATTTAAACTATTTATTATGAATATTAATAAAAAAAAAATTAAGGTATGTATAAAGTAGCAGGTAAACTTAAAGAGTAGCAAGTTGCATAATAATAATACTAATACAAACAACAACAACAATGGTTTCCAGTTTTGGCACAGAGCTAGTAGTCTTTGAGGGAAGAAGGAAGTCGGTTACATCGACTTTACTGTTTGACTGGTACTTATTTTATCGACCTCAAAGGGATGAAAAGCTAAGTCGATCTCGGTGGAATTTGAACTCAGAACGTAAAGACGGACGAAATGCTGTTAAGCATTTTGCCCGGTGTGATAACGGTTAGGACAGCTCGCCACCTTAACAACAATAACAACAACATAGAAAGAAGTAAAATTGATGGCAGAATTAGTAGAACATTGGACAAACTGCTGGACATTATCAAGTTATGTCCCTTTACTTTGTGAGTTCAATTCCCGCTGGTGTAGATTTTAGTATTTATCATTTGTGGTCGATAGAATATAATGCTAATTAAATAATACTTCAAGAGCCGATTTAATCGACAAGAGTACATACACCTCAAGTTAGTCGCTTTGTTAGAAAATATTTATTCATTTTAAGTGTTTAAATTTATGTCAGCATCCGTACAAAAATATTTTGTATAAATGATGCGTGTATACACGAAAAACTATTTGTGGGAAGCACACATAGACATTAATTCTATCGGCCCAAGTTTAAATATTTAAACATCTGAAAAAAGCTCTCACGTGCATTGGGAGGAGGGTGTTTTACGGGGAAGTTCGGATTGACAAGGGTGTCAAAACTTCAATCAAATACTCTCTGATAAATTACATTTTCAGTAGCCTTTTTTCTTTCCTTTTCACAGAAAACTTCATTTATATATTTGGGTTTATAAAGTAAAGTCTATAACAAAAGCAACAACAAACTAGCTAAAACTACAATAAAAAAAATTGACAATAGTTAAAATATTGCTTCCCTTTTGTTCACATTCAGAGGCCCTGGGAAATAGGCAGTTTTGTTATGTTATTTCAATGGGTATTAGCGGCGAAAGTAAAATGCAACTGTCTTGCATTCGACTCACCAAAAACTTGCATCTTGTTTAATGATGCTCGTCGCAGCAGAATAATATTGATTTCTCACTTAAACAGAGTGAGATATTTACAATATAAATAGAGTTAACTTCAAGCAGGAATCGAAACCCCACTTCAGATTCATCATCCCGTGGTTTGCATTCTCAGTTGGAGCTATTTTCCAAATTCTACTTAGCGTGGTTTGAATTACTTCTTTTCGCTTTCGTAATTATCTCCAGTTAAAATTGAGATGAACGACTTATTTACATTTTTAATGCTACAGTAAAACTAAAACCGTTAAAAATCCCATGCCTCTTTCTATAAAAATGTCCCATTCATGCATATGCAAGGAGCCTATTTATAGCCCTTTTCAGATCGAATTATATGTGGTAGCGGAACAGAAGTATACATATATAGCAAATAAATATCTATATAAGGAATAAAGGAATTGTAAATAAATGTCTTTTACTTACTTCCAGGTGCTTTAAATATCAAATCCGCTTTAGTCTCCGTTGGCAGTTGTAGTAATAAGAATAATAATAAAAGACATGTATATATCAACCAGAAGGCCGAGTATCCAGTACATCTTTGTTGAAAATAATGAATTGTAGTAGATTTGATGGTATCGTGCTTATAATGACTGTAATGACGAAGAAAGGTGGAATACCTATTTATGTTATGATAACTATCAGTATCATTACAACAATTATTTTTACCATCTGTGTTGCTTTTGTAATTCTTACCATTGTTGATAATTTTCTTACTCCAGCAGCTAATAAACGATGTCGTGTTGGACGACTGCATTGGCTCATTTGATAGAGGAGCTGATTTAGTTTTTACAGCAGTTATTGTGATTGCTGTAGTTTTAATCTTATGTAGAGCTGTGTCCTTCCTCATTCTTAAACTGGGATAAAATCTTGTTTTATCCTCCGGCAGCACTTATAGTAGCAGTGACAGCAACAACAGAAGCAGTAGCGACAGTAGACGATTCGGTGTTTTTCCCTACTTTTTTTTTATTTTTACTTTTTTTTTATGACGGGATAAGCATGTGGCTGGCTCGTTTGTAGTTGGCTAGCCTATAAACTTCCAAACCTCTACGATATACACTATTATCATACTCCCAATGAAGTCCTTTAGTATAATCGATCGTTTCGACTGTTTTCTTTCTTCTACATTCTAACATCAATATTTCATGAAACCTCGATGCATAGCATATGTAAAGATATTGTAGACATGCATAAAGACATGAACCGGTGAATAGATGATAATATTCGTTGTAAATAAGTAAGAGATAAGGTAGAATTTTTTAAAAAAACCCAGAGAAGTATGTGAGAGAGAGAGAGAGTAAGAGAAAGAGAGAGAAATAGAGAGAGAAAAGCAGAAATAACCCTGAGAAGAAAACAAACAACTGAGCGATTGAAGAAGGGAGGAATGAGAATGCAAGTAACAAGATTGATGACGCTGCTTGCATTTAGAGGTGATGTCTTTGCATCAATGGTACCTGTATATCAGCATGTATAATACATAAGTGTGCAGTTATGTATAAGTTTGTGCGTGTGTGTATGTGTGTGCGTGTACGTGCGTGCGCGCATGTGTATGTGTGCGCGCGTGGTTTTCTTATTTTTTTAAGTTTGCTTTTTCATCTCAAAATCTCTAAAAAAAAGACACGTACACAGATTCATTGTTTGATGAACACAAATTCTTCACTCTGAGGAATCATTGTCGTCATGACGAGGTTAGACAAGCTTTTCTACTTTGGTCTCTTGCTTTTATTTTAATCTCTTACACTCAGGTATTGTGTTCTGTGCTAAGTTTGAAAAATTTACTGTCTTAATATAAACACTTTTGCTGCTGCTGCTGCTGCAACTACCACTACTGCTACTACTACTGCTACCACTACTGCTACTACTACTACTACTACTACTACTACTACTACTACTACTACTACTGTTTGCTGTCATTTTTCTTGCTGCTGCTGCTACTATTTCTACTGCTGCAGCTGCTGTCACTACAACTACTCTAGGGATTTTGTGAGCCTTGAAGCTCTTTACTAGTTCAGGGGCTATTGTGGAGATGGGGTGAAAATTAATCCAAGTTAATGTGCTGCCTGTTAGTGATAAAACGATATTGACTAAAAGATTTAAGAGAGATATGTGGCAAGGAGGTGAACAATTACATTCATGTCTGTATATTAAATATACAGACGTAAACACCACCACATATGAAACTCAGTCGTAACAACAATTATACTGGTTTATATACATACTAGTGCAGAATTATACTGTTATATAAATCCAGTTGTATATATACACAGAGAATAATTCATACACCTTATACACACACAGAAAAACGATAGTACACACAAAGTCCATAGAGTGACATATATACGCATAGGATATAAAGAAAAAATAAAGATGAAACTTAACAGGAGTTTCTTTCCTAGCCCATTCCTTTTCCGGCCTTCGTTTTAGACGTATTTCTACTATCTGTCCGCTCTCATCATTCTTAATCCCTTCTCTCAAATGTACATACTTATAATTACTCATCCTAATTGACAGAAATGTTCTCAACTCTTCCCTCTATCTGTAGCATGTACACATTGCGGAAAGCGAGGGGGAAATATTACACATAGTTATTTCATGATAATATACTCAATTATCTCTATGTGTAACTCCTTTTCTTTTTCAATCCCCCCTTTTCACTGCCTATTTATACGCATCATAAGCATGTATACATGTATACGTACACGCATATATGCATGCTTTCATACATACCTACACACACACACATAATGTACATACATACACACATACATACTTATATCCATGAATACATACATGCGTACATATATACATATACGCGTGAGTCGTTTAAGAGTTCATAAGTCAGGGAAACGATTCACTCGTATATCTATCAATAGAGCGGGTATATTATCGAAATGTACAGTATTATATATCCATCGCAGCTGGAAACTGCTGAATATATATATATATATATATATGGAAATCGAAACCGATTGGTAATATCAACTGTGATGGATGTATAATACTGTACATTTCGGATCATGTACCCAAATATGTATCTATATGTACATGTAGATGAAGGTATGCACATACATGTACATATATATGCATATACTCATATATATATATATATATATATATATATATATATATATATATATATATATATATATATATATATATATATATATATATATATATATATATATATATATATATATATATATACATATATATATATATATATATATGTGTGTGTGTTCATATGTATATATATATGGAGAAAGAGAGAGAGAGAGAGAGAGAGAGAGATAGATTGATAGATAGATAGGTAAATAGATAGACACATACATAAA
This sequence comes from Octopus bimaculoides, assembly GCF_046866305.1. Lineage (NCBI taxonomy): Eukaryota > Metazoa > Mollusca > Cephalopoda > Octopoda > Octopodidae > Octopus > Octopus bimaculoides. The sequence continues at coordinate 25,827,435 of NC_142942.1, read as the reverse complement.
TTCATGCGAGCACACGTGCACATAAACACACATATACACACACTTGTGAGCACGCGTGCAAACAACATACGAACATACATTCGCATCCATATACGTTTAATAAAGATAAATTTAGATGAATATAGATTTCGGCCTGTATTGGTTCAGATCATGCCTCAATTAGTATAGCACCACCTCATAGTTATGTCATATTTTGGCAAAGAATAACCAACTTGAACAGGCAGTATAAATGTTCATGTGTATATCTGTGTGTTCGTATGTGTATGTGCGTGTGTGTGCGTGCGTGTGTGTGCGCGTGTGTGTGTGTACGTAAATATAAACATATATACATGTATATATATTTGTATATAAATGCATACATATATACATATATGTACGTATATATAAGAATATTGGTATGCAAATATGTATATGCATACATATATGTTTATAGGTAAATGAATACACATACATACACACACATATATATATTGGCTTGGCAACTAAGTTCCCGCCGTTTTTTTAAATTTTGGAATCTATTTTTTTCGAGAATTCTATTTTTGAATCATTTTGGAATCTTTTTTTTTCTAGTTCTAGTTAATTTTAGTTAATTTTTGTTTATTTTCAGATCATTAAAATGGAATATCAAATTAAGAAAAATGAGCATTTTTGACACCTCTTTTTTGGTTTTAATGAAGGTTCTAAGGCCGCAAAAGCTGCTCGCGACATTTGTGCTGTGTATGGAGAGGGTGCCATAGTTGAAAGAACCGCTCCTGATTGGTATTCCAAGTTCGAAAATGGAAATTTTGACCTCAAAGATGCACCTCTTTCTGGCCGTCCAGTTGAGTTTGATGAAGAGCGATTAAACCAACTTTTGCACGAAAATTCTCGTCAAACGACAAGGGAACTGACAGACAAAATAGAATGCTCCCACACTGCTATAGAGAAGCATCTTCACTCGATGGGAAAGGTTCAGAAGGATGGAGCATGGGTTCCGCATGGTGCCTGTTCATCAATATGAAGCAGCGTAAGGAATGGCTTAGCCCCGGTAAACAAGCGACACCGCGCGTGAAACAAGATCTTCATCCGCGTAAAACGATGTTGTGCGTATGGTGGGACTGGGAAGGGATTATCCACTACGAATTGCTTGAACGGAACCAAACGGTCAACGCGGAACTATGTTCAACAGATAGAACGACTCAACACGGCTATTCAAGAGAAAAGACCTAATCGTCAGTATGAAGTTCTTCTGCTGCACGACAATGCCTGCCCTCATATCGCCAATATGACCAACGAAGCTATTCAAACGCATGGCTGGGAAGTGCTGACACACCCGCTGTACTCTCCTGATTTGGCACCAACGGATTTCCACCTTTTTCGATCTCTTTCAAATGCTATGCGCGAAGCTTCGTTCAATACTGATGCAGAATTGAGAGCTTGGTTGGATCAATTTTTCGAGTCAAAATCGGGTGATTTCTACCAACGAGGTATTGAAAATCCTTTTGATTGTTGGGAAGAAGTTGTAAACAACAAGGGTGAATACATAATTAGTCGTTACTTTTTTATTAAACCTTTTAAAATTTCTAAATGTAAAAAATCTGCGAGAAATCAGTTGCCAACCCAATACAATATGAAACGGAATCGATGTTAGTGAAGATCTGAGATACCAGGTGTTGCGCTGCGAAATGTCTTTGAGTTGCGACCGCTTGAAGAAGGAAAAGAAGAAAAAGAAGGAGCAGGAGGAGAAGGAAGAGGAAGAGGAGGAGGTTAGATGAAATGAGAGTCAGACTAAACACTAATGTTAGAGTGTCATAAAAATGTTAATAGTGGGGTAGCCGCCAATTACCTGATTAGCTGGAAATGTGATAACACTAGTGTGCATGCATAGCATTCGTACTTTTCCACGGCTGTACTTTATTATTGAGTGAATGGTACGTCCACTGATAGAATGCATAGGAAATGGTTCGTTCTTTTTCTTAGTTGTTGCGTTTTCGTCAGTATTGCCATTGTCCTTGGCTTGTTGTTGCCCCTGATACAAAATGGCTTGGCAAACTTTGCAAATAGGCCTGCAAATATCAGAAAAAACCCCCTTATTTTTAGAAGAAACGTTGGGCTATTAAAAGGGCTCTTATAAAAGATCAATTATTGATTAACAAAGCTTGAACCGAAAACTGCTGAAAGAGAAAAAGAGAAAGGAGGTTCTCGGCATGACATAGATTATGTATCAGAAAGGCCTTTGACAATGTTCTTAAGACGTCCATCATGGAAAAATTCACTCTGAATAAGATTAATAACACGGTGCATCCGTTAATTATAAGCAAATGGTAAACAATCCCTCAGATACACAGAAAAGAATGATTATAAAATATTGCCCATCTTTATTAGAAAAAAATTATTCGAAGATTCATTCCTATCTCCTTTCCTTCTTTCATGTGTGATGTTAACACTTTTAACGAATTTGTTAAACTAGACTGTATTCGGATGCAAATGCTGCGGGAGAATACTCAAGTTGTACGTTGTAGGTAGGAAGCTGTATAAATACTTCTACAGACAGTACAAAGTTTTGCCAGAAGAATTCACATGAGATTCAGATTAGAAAAATGCACCAAAGCTGTCGTGAAGGGAGGATAATTAATAACAAACGCTAATGAAATACTAGATAAAGAGACAAAGTTAAGAGGATTAGATTAAACACTGACTGACAAATACTTGAGAACTTAAAAGAATACACAAATGAAAGGAAAGATCAGAAATGAATATTTCAGACACATTAGATTAATACTTAGAAGAAAGTTAAATGCCAAGAAAGAAATAAAAATAAGGCAATACTCTATCTGTACCAGTAATAAATTATATTTATATCTTCTGCTGTACGCTAAAATAACTAGCGAGAATAGTCAGAGTTAATGACTATATTTAGAATATGGCATCCAGGATGTGCCACACTCACACTCACACACACACACACACACACACACACACACACACACACACACACACACACACACACACACACACATATATATATATATATATATATCCTTGTGTGTGTGTGTGTGTGTGTACCGCAAACATAAGATTATAGGGAGACGTCTGAAACTATATGGTTATTATAAAATACTCATTGTAGATATACAAAAATATATTGAAAACAAGAAAAGAAAGAAAAATATAGCAGCAAAATATGATTTTCTGCATTCAAGAAAAGCAAATAAATAGAAAAGAAAATAAAGGTTGAATTAGAAGAATCTAAAAAAAAGTGTGGAGAGAAGCAATTTAAAAGCAAAACTAAATGTAACTAATTCTCGAAAGAATGCATTTTAAATATACACCAGAGAAAGGCTTCATACAAGGAAAAAATTGTCCATTCTTTTGCATATGCCAATTCACACTGACAGTACGATCAACACTAATTAATCAGATATTATTGACAAGAGCTATATGGACAGTTAGTGAATCTTGCTTGAAGTATCAATTACATATAATAAGATATATCTCTGAAAGAAATTGAGAAATTATCGAAATATAAAGATCTGCGAATACAACCGGAATAGTAGTTGAAAACAGGAACATTCTCTAGGATTATAGGTTCCTTGCGTGTATTTTTAAAAGATACAAAAACATAATCAAAACTTTAGGAATTGCGTATACAGACAGCATACAGAAAATAGCACTACTAGCCACCGCAATCGCATACAAAGCTAAAAAGAAAACGCGCTCGACTCTACTGTGAGTGAACATACCACAACAACAACATCAAAAATAATTGCTTCTAATTTAAGCACAAGGTCAGTTGCTTAAAGGAGAGTGGACTGGTCAATCACATCGGCCCAGTACTTGACTGGTACTTCATTTTATCAACCGCAAAAAGGTGAAAGGCAATGTTGACGTCCGCGGAATTTGAACTCAAAACGTAAAGATCTAGAAGTAATTACGCTAAGCATTTTGTCCGATGCATTAACAATTCTGTGAGCTCACCGTCTTAAAAAAAGTGCTTCAAATTTTGGCAAAAGGCCAGCAATTTTGGTGGGAAAGGATTAGTCGATTCATCAACCTTAGTACTTGACTGGTACATTATTTTATCGACCATGAGAGGATGAAAGGCAAATCTGATTCGGAGGCTTTGAACTCAGTGGACCGAAAGGAATACCGTGATTATTATACTTGAAATTATGACCACATTCATAAGGTTAATGAACATCATTCTCGGATGGGCACGGAAGAGAACCCACAAAATTTCATTTGACAAAATTATGCTGAGGAAAATAAAATAATTTCAATTTCCTAACACAAAATAGGGTTACCTACTATTAACTATGTAAAATAAAAGCGCTACTCAACAGTCATAACTCATTCCATAATGTGTTTAAATCAGATAAAACTCTTCAGTGCACTGAAATCCAAACATGAAATAGTACAATTTGCTAGGAGCTGAAACTTTCCTTTGACTCTGGTGAGAGTTGCTTGCTGTTTGTTTTTCAGACAAGAAGAAGGTAGAGCACTTCTTTCATCTCTGCCTCAATTTATAGTTCTAAATATCTGTTATTTTTTTGGTTGATGGTTAAGATCTAAACGTCATAGTTATTGGAAACACTGTATCTTAAAGTGATGTCAATTGGTTTTAAGTTTTGAAAACGTATCTACTTTTAAGTCTACGAGTAAATGATAACTGCGGTATAGTGAAAACTTTAGCTTGACTGTTGAGTGCCTCTTGAGGATTTTATAGCATTCAGATTCTAAAAAATTCTGTTTGTACAATCGGTTTCCAGATGGAGTCTAACAAGAATAACGATGACCCCTGCGATGTTACTAGGGGCGTCATTATTCTTGTTATGAAATCCCCACCACACACATGTACACACGCGCACACACACATATACATATATTTACATGAAGTTAATTATATGGTCGGTCATAGAGTGACCAATGGTTTCGCATCCGTAAAGTGCTTAACTTTATAGACGACTCGTCAGACTCAAGCGGCCGCGGACAAATAAACTCTCATTTACATTATTTACATTTGACGGATATTCGTCCTCATCTTGTTTGTTGTTAACACAACGTTTCGGCTGATATACCCTCCAGCCTTCGTCAGGTGTCTTGGGGAAATTTCGAACCTGGGTTCTCATTCCTATCGATATTACTATTATTATTATTATTATTATTATTATTATTATTATTATTATTATTATTAATCAGGTCGCTGCCGTGAATCGAACTCGGAACCTTAGGGTTAGTAGCCCGCGCTCTTAACCACTACGCCATATGATAAGAATTTATCAAGTAGTCAGCGTGAAAAAACCCATAAGGAAAAAAACCCATCGTTTTTTTCCGTAAATATATATAATTTATATAAGGGCATTACTATATAATAATGCCTCACACTGACTACTTGATAAATTCTTATAAAGATTTTATCCTATATTATATTATATTATATTATATTATATATATATATATATATATATATATATATATATATATATATATATATATATATATATATAT